>NW_019170455.1:653954-864759 GCF_001890805.1 Aspergillus glaucus CBS 516.65
TTTTTTTTTTTTTTTTTGCTTGCTTGGGATTGGGGTCTTAGGATGGTGGTGCTGATGGATGAGCAGGACATTTGCTTGCTGTTGCTTGTGCGGATAACACGATCCGGGTTATCAGTTCGTACAGCGGGAAGACGGTTCATCATTATCCGGCATATCAGCATCAATCACAACAGGGTGATGACGATGAAGACGAGACTACTACCACGCAACAACCCAAAGTCACCTGTCTAGGCTGGGGTATCAACTTCACCGACAGCAAAGGCGCACAGCGATACCTCCAGGAGGCTGCGGGACAGATCTCCGTGCAGGATTTGCTAGCGCCTGATGTGCATCCGGCGAAGGCGGCTGCTTTGTTGAAGGCGGATTTACCGAGGGAGTTGGCGTTGTTGGATGTGGAGAGTTCGTTGCCGAAGTTGAGTACGTTGCCGGCGACGGGGAGTGAGTGAGTGCCCTTCCAATCTTCCTTGCTGATTTGGTTGAATAGTGTTGATGTTAATGACTCCGCAGTGATGATGTATTCAGTTCCAGGGCATCGCTGGATGCCATTTTTCATTCCGCGGCGAAGAATACCAGTGACTCGGTAGATGTGCTTGCGGTGGGATTCGACGATGGCACGGTACATCTGCGGATCTTTGATTGTTTCGAGATTGGATCGTTCCAGATTGGTCCTTCTGTGGGGAATGCCAATCCATGCAGTTTGCTTCAACATGCATCGCACCCGTTAAGCTCGACTCATGCCTTGTTGGCTTCTACGCCTTCACCGGACGCGTCTACGAACGCACTACAATTATTAACCGTTGATCTGCGGTTCATCACAAAGTCTGGTCGATATTTGGCGCTACTCGCTTATAAGACGACGCAATTGCAGAATCTACTGCGGTATATCAATCAGGTGCAGAAGCAGATCGAGATCGAATGGAAAAATGCCCAAGAACAACCGATGAGATTCATGCGCAGTGCTGAGGTTGACCTGCAGGAGAAGTGTCATTGTGATTTTGTCACTGCTACGTATCATTTGGTGGTTACTGGGGATTGCTTTGCGCCGTTAAAGGAGTTCTTGGTGGATATTCTCAAGTCACAGGGCCACAAGAGATGGGACAAGGCTGTCTGCAGTGGATACGAAAACATCCGACGTCTAACACATGAATGTCTCCTCCCGGCCCTGGAACGCTGCGAAGTCCTCCTCAGCCGTCTCATCGGTCTATCAAAGTTCTCCAAACTCAGCGACATCCTGGGCCTAGAAACATCCGACCTAAACGCCATCGTCGAAACCCTCGACTGCCTCCACCTTCTATCCCACCACATCCTAATCAACACCAACGAAGAACTCTCCCAATTCATCTCCTTCTCCAAATGGCTGCGCCACGAAATTGACATCCAAAGCGCAGAACCCATGTCCCAAACCCTCGAAGAACTAATGGAACGAACAGACATCATGGAATACCCCCAAACACTAAAATACATACAGGGCCCGCTCGCCAAAAGCTCCCTCCGCCGCTTCATCCAGCAACTTCCCATGATGGGCGTTCCCAGACCTCCTCCTCCGCCTTCGTCGACGGCTGATAAGTGGGCTCCGACGGGGCATGGTCGGTCGTTTTATGAGATGTTTAAGGTACTGTTACAGCAGCAACAGCAGCAGAGTTTGGATGGGGGTGAGGTGGAGGTGCCGAAGCTGAATGATTTGACGAAGAGGTTGGGGTTGCAGTTTGAGAAGGTGTTTGGGCAGATTGCGTTGACGCAGAGGAGGGGGATTTTGCATCGGTCACCGCTTGTGTTGCATGGGGATTGTGATGGGGAGGTTGTTGATATGGCTATGCGCTATGAGGTACGCATTCCCTCAGCACTACTTTGATGAAACGATTTGCTGACGTAGTTCAGGATGCCCAAGAAGGAAGCTTTGGTTCGACCTACATTGCTACGAGATCGATCAAGTCCAAGCATCTATGTATGGCCGTGTCTTCTGATCTTTTGCTATATGCACGTGCTGACACAAGCAGTCTACATCTACCGCGTGGTCCTTGATTCCGTGAACGGAGTGAGCTCGACACGAAGTACATCCATCGCAGCATTCGACCTCCAAGAAGGCGAAATCCGCCAACTCCAGTTTGTCGAGGATGATACCCTCATGATCCTCTGGTCTCACCCTAGTATGTTTCCCTTCTTCATCATAGCATGTCCAAGCAATCCTGACCACACTACACAACAGACGGATCCTCCTACCTCCTCAACTTCCCCTTCCAACCCTCGTCCGCAACGAGTTCCGGCGCCGAAGCCAAAACCCCCTCCGATATTACCGTGGAATACGAAGACTGCAATGCATCGACCACAGTTGTGCCACTAGATGTACTAGCGGAGGATCCACCGCACGCGAGCCTGATTAGGCATACGTTTCCCGCGAGTGCAGGGGCTAAGGGTCGGGTTGGACGGATTGACGTTAATGGGAGGAAGGGGAGGAGGGCGGTTTGTGCGCTGTTTGGGGATGGAGGGAGGTATGAGGTGTTTGATATGGATGCGGAGATTGTTGAAGAGGACGAGAGTGTTCAGTGAGGTTATGAAACATGGTAACTATGATACGAGCATATAGAGCTGTGTAGGCATGGAGGGGTAATCCCTGCCAAAGGATCTACTAGCCCACGATAAACTCAGACAAAGAAGATGACACTAAATCTAGTTTTCTCATACTAACACATACACAATATTACTTTCTTCTAGTTACCTCAGTCATTTCCAGTTTAGAGTCATTTCGTAAATAAATTGTTGACAGAAAGCAGTGGAACTCTCTGTGGGCAGTTGCCTAGGCACCTGAGTGGACTGAAGGAGAAAAACCAAAATAAGCAGAGGGGCTGACAGCCTCACACTTTGTGCCTGTTGTATGCATGACAGCACACCTGCAGCTGCTATTCATATATGTCTACCGGGTAACTCAGCAGGCTGCTAACGTATTTCCGTCTCCATAACAGTGCTTGTTCACCGTGTTTACTCCTGTACAAATACAGTCTGATGTATCATTCTCGCAAGGGATGTCACGTGATATGACTAAGCAGAATCGCGGGGCGGCACGGTCCCCCCAGCCAATCATTAACCGTAGAGGGTAGTAGGCGGTGGGCGGTGATTGGACGGGCAAAAGAACAGCATCATGGATTCCTCTCTCTGTGTCTCTCAGAGTCTCTCCCCTCTCTTTCTCTTTCTCTCTTTCTTCCTTTTCTTTTCTCTCCCTCCTCTCTACTGCTTCTTCGCATTTTCTACACAACTTCCATAGCCCTGCTCTGAGAATTGCCGTGTCGACGGTCACCGTTACTTTCTGCCACTACCGGTCTCCTCCTCCGCCTTAACTCCGGAGAAAAAATCGAAGAGGGCGTCATAATAATAATCCACAAAAACAACCTGCGGGTTTCCCTCCACGAATAATTCCCGTCTTCCTCTCTTCCTTCCTCCCCTCTTGTTGCCTCAACCACTCTTTTTATTCTTTCTCTTGACTGTTTGTCTCTTTGATCTCGCTTGGGTGGTTGATTTTTCCTGCCTGGTTGCTTGATTTTCTTTTCTCCGATCTGTTCAGACCAGTTGGGCGACCTTTTTTTTTTTTTTTTTTTTTCTTTTCTGTTCGCATAAACCAAGATGGATGTCACTCAGGTGTTGGCGAGTACCCTATCGCCAGGTATGTCCTTTTTCTATCTTCGCTTGGCTCACCTGGTTGGTGGCTTGTCTTGCGGTTACTGATCGGGTGCTTTTTCCAGATGCGGCGACACGTACGAATGCCGAACAGCAGCTCGCCCACGCTGCGGAGGTTGACTTTGTATGTTCCCTATCTCCTTTGAACGATACAATATGAATAAAAGAATGCGAGTGCTGATATCTGCTTCGTTTAGGCCGGCTACCTCACCACCCTGGGCCAAGAATTGGCAAACGAAGCCTCCCAACCGCACATCAGAACCGCCGCCGGTCTTGCGCTTAAAAACGCTTTCACCTCCAGAGATTTGGCCACACTACGCGAAGTGCAAGGGAGATGGATTCAACAGATCACCCCCGAAATCAAGACTCAGGTCAAGGAACTTGCCCTTAAGACATTGACCTCCAAGGATGCCCGTGCCGCCACCTCCTCCGCTCAGTTCATCGTCTCCGTCGCTGCCATCGAACTGCCCCGCAATGAGTGGCCGGAACTCATGAACACCCTCGTTCAGAACGTCGCTACCGGTTCCGATCAACTGAAGCAGGCTTCCCTGATCACTATTGGGTATGTCTGCGAGTCTCAGGACCCCGAGCTCCGGGAAAGCCTCGCTGCCCAGTCCAATGCCATCCTCACCGCCGTCGTCCAGGGTGCCCGTCGCGAGGAGCCCAACATGGACGTGCGGAATGCCGCCATGACCGCTCTTGGTGATTCCATCGACTTTGTTCGGACCAACATGGACAACGAGGGTGAGCGGAATTACATCATGCAGGTCGTCTGCGAGGCCACCCAGGCCGATGATCTCCGTGTCCAGGCCGGTGCCTTTGGCTGTCTCAACCGTATCATGGGCTCGTACTATGAGAAGATGCGCTTTTACATGGAGAAGGCTCTGTTTGGTCTCAGCATTATGGGTATGAAGAGCGAGGAGGAGGATGTTGCCAAGCTTGCCATCGAATTCTGGTGCACAGTCTGCGAAGAGGAAATTGCGATCGAGGATGACAATGCTGCGGCTCAGGCCGAAGGTGTTACGGAGATGCGCCCCTTGTTTGGCTTTGCTCGTGTCGCATGCAGAGAGGTCATTCCCGTCCTCTTGCAGGACATGTGCAAGCAGGATGAGGACGCTGGCGAGGACGAGTACAACATTGCTCGCGCCGCCTACCAGGCTCTGCAGCTCTACGCTCAGTGTGTTCAGGGTGAGGTCATGCAACCGGTTCTGCAATTCGTCGAGGAGAACATTCGCAACGAGGACTGGCGCCGTCGTGATGCCGCCGTTGCCGCCTTCGGTGCCATCATGGACGGTCCCGACCCCAAGATCCTGGAGCCTCTCATCAAGCAGGCCCTTGGTGTTCTTATTGGTATGATGGAGGACAGCTCTGTCCAGGTTCGCGACTCGGCTGCTTTCGCCTTGGGTCGTGTGTGCGACTTCTGCTCTGAGACCCTCGACCCCGAGGTTCACCTCCAGCCCCTTATCTCTTGCCTCTTCAACGGTCTTGCCAGCACTCCCAAGATTGCCAGCTCTTGCTGCTGGGCTTTGATGAACGTTGCCGACCGCTTCGCTGGTGAAATTGGCGCGCAGACCAACCCGCTCTCGAGGCACTTCCAGGAGAGTGTCAAGTCTCTTCTCACTCTTACTGAGAGACAGGATGCTGACAACCAGCTCCGCACTGCTGGATACGAAGTCCTCAACTCTTTCGTCACCAATGCCGCCAACGACAGCCTGCCCATGGTTGCCACCCTGTCGGATGTCATGCTCCAGCGTCTCGAGCAGACTGTTCCCATGCAGGCCCAGGTTGTCAGCGTCGAGGACCGTATTACCCTGGAAGAGATGCAGACCAGCTTGATTAGCGTTGTTCTTGCCATCGTTCAGCGTCTGGAAACCGAGATTAAGCCCCAGGCCGACCGCATCATGCACGCCATGCTCCAGGTTCTCACTACCGTTCCTCCCAAGTCGAGTGTGCCTGATGTTGTGTTCGCTACTATTGGTGCTATTGCTGGCGCCCTCGAGGAAGATTTCGTCAAGTACATGGAGCCTTTCAGCCCCTTCCTGTACAACGCTCTTGGCAACCAGGAGGAGCTTGGTCTCTGCTCCATGGCCATTGGCTTGGTTAGCGACATTGCACGCGCATTGAACGAGAAGGTCCAGCCTTTCTGTGACACCTTCATGAACCACCTGCTCAACAACCTCCGGAGCACCGCCAACCAGCTGAAGCCTGCCATCCTCGAAACCTTTGGTGACATTGCCCAGGCTATCGGAACTCAGTTCGACACCTACCTGCCTGTCGTTGCTCAGGTTCTCCAGCAGGCCTCTACCGTTACCACCAGCGCCGACATCACTATTGAGATGCTCGACTACATCATCTCTCTCCGTGAGGGTATCATGGATGCCTGGGGTGGTATCCTTCTGTCCTACAAGGGCACTCCTCAAGCGGCCCAACTGCAACCCTTCGTTGAGTCGATCTTCCAGCTTCTGCACATCATCTCGCAAGACCCTGGAAGCCGGAGTGAGGGATTGATGAGAGCATCCATGGGTGTTGTTGGTGACCTCGTTGACGCTTTCCCCAACGGCGAATTTGCTGGCTTCTTCCGCCAGGACTGGGTTACCGCCCTTGTCCGGGAGACCAGGACAAGCCGCGAGTATGGTCCCCGCACTATCGACACTGCTCGGTGGGCTCGTGAGCAAGTCAAGCGCCAAGTCAACATCGCTACTGCTTCCATGTCATAAAAGCATCCCAATCGACTTTTTCTGTGATTGATTGCTGTTCTTGAGCCAGCTCCCCGTGCAACACGCCACGTGCATCGAATGTCCCGGAAGGAAGCGAGGCCGTTGTTGGACAGCTCCATTCGCCCGCAGGTGACATCCGGACACTTGGACGTGGTGTCACCGGTTGATTGCAGCAGATTGCCATGCCGCTTTTGCAGCATTGAATTTCGGCATACCCCAACACTACCCCAGTCGAAATCACCCTTCCGCCTTATCGCCCACCCTCGATCTTAGCACTGCAATCCCCCCCCCTCCCCCATACGTATCCCCCCTCTCCCCCGTCACATGTCGCCCCCCTCTCCCTTCCCCCATTCACCTTCAGGTACCTTCTAGGCACATTCCCTAGTCGAACCTCCCCTTCGCATTTTCCCAAGGAAGTTTATTATTTTCTTCATTTGATTTCTTTTCTCATTCTTATTATTACTATTCGGTTTTTTTTTTTTTTTTTTTTTTTTCTTCATCTGTTAGGCCCCTGTCCTTTCTGCTTTTCTTTTTACGTCGGTTAATTTAGACGGTTTTGTTTGTGATAGCATTGCGATGGTAAAGATAGTCATGTATGCCCCGAGAAGTCATGTAAACTTGCTTTGAATTGAAGAGAGAATGAAGATACTCATTTGCTATGACATTGGTTTTTCGTATGGGGTGTATTTAAATAAACAGATACATCGCCGTCGTTTCGCTCGTTAATGGTGGTGGAGATACCATAGCCCAGTTTTATGGTTCTCAGATCGTCCAGGAGTATATGCTCGGGTGCTTCGAAGCTGCCTGTTATTAGTACACGTCTAATCAAATTCAACTGAACAATGCAAAACTCAAAACGAAACAGCGCATCAAGCAAAGCCATATCGTCTAGGTGAAATACCTATAATCCTTAGCTAAAGTCTTAAACCGACTCCTCCCAAGCGGCCTGCAAGAAACTGCACCCTTCTCGTGGAGTTTTATTGATGCCCTGGTGCGTAGGTTACGATATCAGAAAAACGGCAATGCTAAGAGACAAGGAAGAATAGAGCAGGAGTGATAGAAGAGAGGGAGGAACGGTACAGGTTATCAATGTGATGGTAATGCTCTGCGAAGCCGAAGTCTTCGAATTCGACTGTGAGGGCCTGGTTGAGTGTTAGTGTATGAATGAATTAGATGGACGTGGTCGAGGTGAATTAGAGGGAGGGAAGATAGATGGGCATACATAAGTAGACATCTCGGTTCTTCGTTTTTGCTTTTTCGGTGCTTTACTAGTGGTTTTGATGCTTCTGGAGAATGAAGATAGTGATTTGCAAGTCACTTGTGACAGACGCGCTGTATACAACTCTATATATCTTGTTCTTGGGCATACGCATGACACCATCTGAGTTAGGCGTGGCTACGTGGCAATGCAGAAGGCGTGTTTGCTGGACTGGGACTGGGGTTAGTTGGATGGTTATCTATATGCGCATAATCCAGATTGCCTCTGTCAAGCGGAGTGTACAACTAGATCAGAGTGCCTGGTTGACTGGGTTGGAATGAGATTGGTTGGTTGTTTTATCTGGAGAAGGTAGAGAGGGCGAGGTTCATAGGAGACGCGCGGAAACACATTTTAGGGTTTATGTATATGTGCTGGCATGTATGGAAAGGAAGATTAGGTTTCGTAGGCATATAAAATTCAATACCCGCTGGCTCGTCGGCCTTGGAAAGTCCATTATGTACCCCATGCCCCTATCCTCATGGATCCCGGTATTGACGGTGGTAAGACCGTTTCCCTGAACTCGATCCTTCATCTTCTGTATGAACGGACTTGGTGAAGTTGATCGTATGAGAGCATGAGAGCCTTAAGAAAGACATCCCTTCTATTCAATCTGCTGAATAGTAGTCGAGATACCATCGCCCAGCTTCACAGCCTGCAGGACCTCCAACGGGATATTCTCGGCTGCTCCGAAACTACTCTTCATCAGCATCCAAAACCCAAACAACCAAAAAAACTTCAGGGAGAATAAGACAAACGTACTAAATAACCTGAACAAGAGGCCAATCATGTAGATTCTCGAAAATCTGTCCGAAATTCATGGCGCCTACGGCGCCGAATTTGGCTTTTATCCTGGTGTCGTTAGATTAGCTGATGGTACAAGCGAAGAAACAGAGAGGAGTAGTGAAGTTTGAGCGTACAGGTTTCTAACGTGATAGTAGCGTTGTTCGACGGGGTCGGTGTTGATGTCGAATTTTATGTAGAGTCTCTGGATATGCGTTGATCGTTAGTGTTGTGTTGGATGTATAGAAGAGGGGTTAGATTTAACGAACGTATTTGGGCATTTCGAATAGTCCCTGTTTGAGTTTGCAAAGTGTTGTTCTATTTTTGTTTGCTTTCTTTCTGAGAATAGAAGCAGTTCATATTTATAGTCAGCTGAGGGGAGGCTAAGCTAAGCTGACAATGTATGTAGTGCGTACAATGTAATAGTCAAAGAGTCTTTCCGCTTATATACTATTTCCATTCAGTCCGGTTGGACAGTATGCATAAAGACAGGGGTGTATATTATGTCAGAGATGTGTTTGTCCAACGTACATTGGACAGAGAATTATGACTGAACAAAGAATCAAGTGTTTGCTATTAAGCTTGACCGTTTGCTCTATCCCGAGAAATTGATCTTAGGGTTGCCCTACTCGTCAGGCAGGAGCGTTTCCAACACAACGATAATGTCATCTTCTAGCTTTACGGCATGCACTTTATCACTTGCATCGATTGGCGCTTCGAACCTGAATTTCATTAATATGCAATCGAATTGGAGGGGGGGAGGGGGGAAGCTCTGGAAGTGTGAAACATACACGAAAAAGTGGGTTTGGTCTTCATAGTCAGGCGGTTCGATGAAATTTATAGCACCGGCTTCGCCGTACTTAGTTTTGACCCTAGTATGTAGTTAGTTAGACACGAGCAGATAGATAGAAGTCGATAGAATGGAGTACATACAAGCTCGCGATGTTGTCATCGTATTTCTGATAGATTTCGGGGCTACCGTAGTAGAGCCTGAGTGTCTAAGTAGATATGAGTTAGATTATCGCCGTTTAGTGTTAGATTGTAGCTTGGAAGGGAGCTTAGCGAACATAGTCTTTCATTTGGCCACTATGCATTGCTTTTTGTGTACTGAACGCGGGGTAGTTTGGTTTGTTTCGTGGGACTAACTGAGATGATGAGGTGAGGAAGGAGATTTCTGTGGTTGAAGAACAAGTCAATTGTGAATGTAGAAGCAGAGGTATTTTATTCTTGATATACCTTGAGTTTCTGATCTGCGACATCATTTCAGTTTCAACTGAGCGGAAACTGAGACGGCTATGGACCGTGTAGAGGGCGTGTACATGTCGTGTAGTAGTCCGAATGTCTTGGTGATAGGGCAAACAACAAGTATAGGTATTAATCCGGTGTTTGTGTTATAGTTTGCCGTTGTGTTTCTTTGTCAAGGTCTGTACAACCCGGATTAGAGGATATTGCTCACACCAGAGTTTGATGGATTTGTTTGCTATGGGAGTAGGCCTGCGCTCTGGTGGACTGATATTATCCGGTCTGAGTATAATTTAGGGCTGTTATACCCGAGCATGTATACAGAGCGGGTACAACAAGGCTCATGTTTTTTCATCGTGTCGCCATAACGAAAGATTTTTCTACTAGCTCGCGAGTTGGCTTTGATTTAGACACATAGGATAGCAGTCAATCGCTCAACCAACTGAAGTTGCTGATATACCCCCGCGACAATCGTGTCCATGCGAGTCACAACATCGTCGGAATTCAGGTATTGAAACATAGCTACAGTCTAGAAAGGAATACAAAGAATCAGTGATTTAGACTTCGTTGGGGATCCATGTAGAAAATATCTGACCTCGCGAAGTGGTGCCATGATTGTCCTGATGGCCATCTCATCGCCGACTAGAGCGGAGGCAATTTCTCTGTTAAACCTAGCCGGAGCCATTGGACGTTTGAAAATTTCCAGGCTATTCTTGACAGCATTGACGCCATTTTGAAGTAGGGTGAAGTGACTTGGGTTTGTACTCGAACCAAGCGCTTCGTAAATCCGCTGTGATGGCGTACGTATATCATCTGACTGGTCTGAGATGCGAGGTAGACCGGCTGGCAACGCGTTGGCTTGATTCCATACCCGCTGCCAGAAATCATTTCCAATCCGCGGTGTACGCGTCTGCGGTCCTTGGGGGATCTGGCTTTCCAGATCCATGATGGGTCTTTGGGTGTAAAGTCTACCATGATTGGCAGATGCGGCGAACCGAGATACGACCGCCAACTTTTTGTTAGATGTCAGATGTTAGCCAAAAAAAGAAAACAATTCGCAAAGAGTGGACTGGAACTCATACTGGTACTGGGTGTTCGACTTCAGCACCAAACGGAGCCTCCCTATTACTTGAAATATGTGCTGACCGGAGATCTGGACGCCTGCAACTCTCGGAGCGCATATACCACCATCTCGATGCTAATCCTGCCATTCGATGCCGAAGATTCCTCATATACGCATCCCTACCAGGATATGCTCTCGACCGCATCAATTGATACAAATTGTTCGTAAGATAGCCGTATAAAGGCCAGTTGAAGTCTCTCTTTCCGCCTCGCTTCTCAAGGGTGTGTATTGGCACATCCCGCTTGGTATAACCGCCCTCTGCTGCAATCGAACAAAGACCAGGGTCAATATCACATGTAGTGACATTGCATTTGAGAGATGGTGGAGGCGCTTTTGTCACCTTGCAGCAATTCGTCTTTTTCCTCCCCCCTGTTCAACATATTAGATTCGAATCCACGAGAGAATAGAGATAAGAAGAGGGTACGCATATGAGCACGCCCAGCCACTGTTGCCCTGTGGATCGTTTCTGATCGAAACCTCATCGCCTTCGCATTTTGCGTCCTCGCAATCGAATTTACTGCCTCTCCATGTGCAGTCATGAATAGGGGTATCAGATGGGCAACAGTATTTACCTGAGCATGATGTTAGTATTTTCCATCTCGCGTTATGACCCCAATTCTGAAGGTCAATATGGGTAACTTACTTGTGCCTAGAAAGCATCCATCTTTCGTTCCCGAGACAGCCTTCTCACCACTCTTGCAGTCATCAACGCTATTTTTGTGAGTATATTACCTCAGAAGGATTCTAAGACGGTGTTCATACCAATGGGACCAGTAGCAGCCCTGGGTGGCTTGCTTCCAGTTTCCAGCGTCGCAGCAGAAGACCTTGGCACCTCGACTACATTTGGCAGTGCTGCTTTCGGCATTAAATCCACCGCCCCTAGTTATTGAGAAAAGTAAAGTTAATGATGGACTAGGTCTGGCTCAAGGACAAGACCTCAAGGAATATGCTGGCACCCACCATGACGATTTGAATAAAGTGGCTTCACCGGAATGACATTGTCCGTTGCAGTCACCTCCACTCCCACGCCCTTTTCAAGTTTGTCAGTGTCAGCTTCACCATTGAACCATGTCATACGCACAGGTACACGATCGAGGCGCAGTGGAAGCAGGACAGCAAATGAGCTTCCCGCCAGACTAACCCGGAGAATCAGTATTGTGAAACGGAACAACCGTTTTGACCGATATCTGACTTACCCCACAAGTTTTATCTCCCTTGTCCCAACCGGCCTTGTGCCATCCATCTGGACACCTGATGATATCAGGGTCAACACAATCGTCCATCAGTTTGCAGTCTTGACCATTTTGGCCAACGGGATTTTGTATAACCGTTATCGAGTTGCTTCTTATTGCCTTCTGAGAGAGATCAGGGTGAGACACCCTTTCCCCGATCAAACCTCTCATGGCTGTGTACTTGTCATCGTCTGTATCAGATGCCCAGATGAGTGAGCCACCAATTCCAATCTCATTTGCCCAGTCGAGCTTTTGTTGAAAGGTTGTCCCATTATCATATGACACCCACTGGTCCTTGTTGTATACAAGGTAGTTGACCGCCGCTTCTTCATCATGAACGGGATTCAAATTGCGACCTTGGTCCAACAGGGCCTGGATCTCATAATACATCATGATCCCACTAGTTGATGAGCAACTACCAGGCATTGCGTCCCCTTTGAACCTGCAGCCGCGTTTGCTGCAACCTGGGTCCTCAAGCTTGAACGAACGTCCATAGAAGCCGAAGCCCATGGCAACTTGCTCGGGCTTGATTCCGACCCGCCATAAGAGTTCCGCGGCTTGCTTGATCTCGGTCAGATTTGTGTGGCCTTGAACAAGATTACCAATTGCGTTATTGCGATCCCTACGACACCAATTAGCATAGTAAAAATATCATGGATAGTCGCTCACCAGGTGCCGTGAAGGTCATAACTCATCAGGTTTGTCCAGTCGGCATACTTCATCATTCCAGGCATATCAAACCACCGTAGGTACCAATAGGATGAGGGTATTGTGAATGTCAAGCCGAGATTCCTTGGAGACTTGTCAAAAGTAGAACGGAGAGTCTTCATTAACTCAACGAAATTCTTGGTGTCTTCGAATTTTCCACCTCGATCCGGGGCACCCGGATACTCCCAATCAATATCAATTCTGTAAATTCGTCAGGGTTGCTGGCCCTCATGATGAATACCACTACTTACCCATCAAACCCATAATGGTCAAGGAAGCGAACAACATTATCAGCAAATTTTTGTCTATTCTCTCCTTTGGCTGCAATGTCACCAAAGACCGGCTGCGTGGCAGTGTTGTTGTCAGAAAAGGCCCAACCCCCTACACTGATCCACACTTCCAACTCTGAGTTGTAGTCTTTTGCCTCAACTGTTAGTGAGAAAAGTCGTTCCGGCGTTTGCGAGTCCATTGTCACCAGTTCATATGACTCTGGATCAATATAGACAAAAGCATAGTTAAGATGAGTTAACTCCGACAGAGGAAGGTCACTAGTGGGGTGCCATTTGGTGGCATGCAAGCCTATCGCTCCAAGACTCGTAGTATCCAATTACTGGCTTGTAGTTAGATAGGGGAACGGAATAAACAAGAGAGCTATTACAGGCACTCCGAGAAAAAAGATTATGAAGTATACGTACCCTTGCTAAGAGTTTTGTTTTTCGGAGACCCTTTGGGTGGCTCGGGATGCAAAGTACAGTTAGATTGACATTTACCCGTGCAGAATTCCTAAGAATCTCTTGTCAGTGCCTTGGTATAGGATATTGGTAAATACCCACTTTCGTTGTCCCACAGAACCCAAATTCACTGCAGCAGGTACTCAATGGGCAAAGCTTTCCGGCTGGATTCGCATCTTTACCGCACTCTGCTGCAGCATCACAGTTGAATTGGCAGCCTTTACCACAATAGTCATCTCCATATCCGCAGTTACCACTGGCTCCACAGCAAGCACCATTTTCACATGGACGTTTAGGGCCGCAAGTGTAATCGTCTCGACGGAATAGATGGGTGTCGGCATCATGAACCCCAAAGATAGGGTCTGGGGGTGCAAGAGCCGAGGAATGTCCCGGGGCATGATTAAAATAGTGGCTAAAAAAGAGTAGAGTAATAAAGCTCAGGACTACTATCCCGAAACTCGACAGCCTTCCTACCGAGCCCATTCTGTCGCAACGATTGATGAATGGAATTGACCACAAAGTATGTTAGGGAACTTCCTGTCCTGGTCGAAACTGGCCCACAAGATTAGAGAATTATTATACCAGAAGACTCTTACTATGCATGCCCCCATCCGGTGTCTTCCTTCCACACCTGGGCTCTACGAAGGTGCATAAAAACGGGTCCTGGAGGGGAACGTGATAGAGCATTTTGCGCATGTCTAAAATTGAAGGCCGTCTGCATTCACCAATTAGCTCCATCTTAGGTCTATGTGAGGCTCGTGAGGGAATTAATACAGCCCCTATTGCTTATCAGCTCCCAATCGGAGCACCATACGCTCTTGCATTGCATCGTCGGGAAAGCGGCATCTTGCAGATGCCGGAACCAGTTTTGGGAACAAGGATTGGGATTGAGGCTCTGAAACGGTGCTAGTAGGATGCCTGCTGGGCTGGTGCGGGGATCCTAAGTTCGTATTTCGTGCTGAATCTGATCTAGATGTGACATTGATGCATGATGGCTTTAGACCCTGATCATCACTTCTCGGCGGTCCACTTTGTCGGCCTTAGAGGCCACTGTATGGCTCTTCCATTCCCAAATTGTTGCATATACGTCCGAAGTGGTTGACTGCTTCCCAGAACTGCTCGGACTGTATGCTCGACGTGATGCAAATCCAGCTGAACTCCCCCTTTGGGTATGACGAGGACTTTGAAATTGATTTCAAGTCCGCTACCTCAAGTTGCTCGGCCACCGGATACACTTTCACGTCACCGGCAACCTACGCGCTGAGCTCCTCAACTGCAGCCCCTTCTAGTAGTGCCAGCTCTGGACCGGCTTGCTCCAACCCATATAAAATGCAGGATGATGACACTTGTGCTTCTATTGCACTGGCACAGAATGTTTCTACTGAAGGAATTCTAAACAGCGGCGGTATAAGTTCATCGTGCTCCAACCTTTATGCTGTTGGCTCGCTTTGTCTACCTCCCCCTTGCGTCTTGTACCAGGTACAAGTTGACGACACTTGCGAGAGTATCCTGGAAGCCTACCCAGACATTACTGGGTCTCAGTTCCTTGCCTGGAACCCCAACGTTAATCGGATCTGCGGCAACTTGATGTATTTTACAGACACGTATATCTGCGTTGGGTAAATCATAGACTCGTGGTTTTCAAGAGATTGGCGCTAATAAAAACGTGATCTAGTCCCCCAGGCGGTTCCCTGGACCCGGTGGCTAGCTCAACACCAGTATCTAGCTCCACACCGCTGGAAACACCAAGTAGCAGGGCTACAACCCCTGCGCTCAAGCCCAGCAATGCCCCTCCCCTATCGACGTCGCGATGTGGGAAATGGTATGTTGTCAAGCAAGAAGATAACTGCCAGAGCATTGCCAACCGCAACAACATCGCGCCTGATGACTTCAATTTCTTGAATCCAGGGCTCAATTCTACATGCGGAAATCTTGAATTGAACGCAGCATACTGTGTTCAGGCCGTGGGAGACATCTCGAATTACTCGGGTTACCCCACCACTTCCCTACCATATGCTCTGACTTCAATGCAGTTCACCACCACCAGTGCGTCAACGCTTCCTAAGGCACCCCCTCCAAGTGTGACGTCTATTGTTCCCCTTCCAACGGCACCCGGCACGGTATCCAACTGCAAGGACTACATTGAATATGTCACTATACCGAATGTAACTGAGCAAGCTGAATCCCAGGATATCACAGTGTTTACGGTCAATATAAACAGCCGTGACTTTGCAATATCTGCTTATGAAGTTACCCTTAATACATTCCTTGATTGGAATCCTATACTGGCCAACGTGACTCCATGTTATCTTCAGCCAGGGTACAGATATTGTCTTACCAATGGCACTGATGAATGTATGTGACAGTCTTAAAACATCCCAGATAATGGCTAAAGCTCTCTCAAGCCTTTAGTGAAGAAAGCAGTATCCTCCCACCCCTTTCATTGACTACAACTGCAGCACCAAAGACCAAGTCAGCTCCAGCAACAGGCTCTCACCAGACAATGACACACTCTGCATAAGTATACAATATATTAGTGAATAAGATAACATCCTTATGTTGTGCTAGCATAGGTATTGCGCAAGTATAGTCTATAAAGCTCCCAGTGGAGTGAGATTTGAATAAAACATTTTCTATGAACATATGGTCTTTGATTCTCCTACGTACGAACTAGACTTTGCTTGGAGAAGGAGGTCAATTGAACGGAAGCAAGACTAGATCAGTATTGATGCCATCTCCAAGCTTAATAGCTATCCGTTTAGAATATACATTGTCCGGTGCGTCAAACCTGGCCTTGACATTAGTGTTTAATCTAATGAAGTAGAAGTTGAGACTGAAACCGAAGTTCTGGAAATGCCAAACTTACCAAACAGAATGCTCTATTGGGGGGAGTGCATCTGGAGAGACTTCTTGGATTTGGAAATTTATCGCACCCAGTTCACCATACTTCATTTTAACTCTTGTAGTAGACAACCAGTTAGTTTCCTATCAACAGAACGGACAGACTTGAATAAAGAAAAAGGGATGTAAGAGAGTATATAGATTAAAGAGCAGTGAGTACATACAAGCCCTCAATTTCATCTGCGTAGTTTCGATAGATTTGAACGGTATTATACTTGATCTTGAGTCTCTGAAGCGTATTGAGTCAGAGAATTGACTTTGAAATATAACTTGAAAGGAAATTCAACGAACCAGGTGGACTTTGACTTTCTTGCTTGGAATGCCCAAGTTAGACACGCCAGCGAATTCTCTTGGTTTGATTGCCTCCGTCATGATGGAGCTGAGATATGGGACACGGCAGTTCTGGTATGGGTGAGGGCGAAAAGAGAAGAGATAAAAGCAGATTGGTTGGTCAAATTGATTCTGAAAAGTCTAGCAGAGAGATAGGTCTTCTCTATTTATGTACCTCAATAGAATTTCGATTCCGGCGAGATCAAGCTTAGGCGGCTGTGTATTGTACTATGTAGAAGGCGCCTATACCTTCCTATCAGTTCGCTTGGACTATAGAGAGATGCATGCATCCAGCGATTGTGTATGGAGAGTTATAGGCGCTGTTTGCTAACCACCAGTTAGTTGTTACTGGTAATGACGGTCTAGTAACATATCAAGCCAAACTACACCAAGGGATGATTGATTAACAGTAAGAAATATTTGTTTGCCTGTACTGGCGCGTGTATGTTTTTGCTTAGCCCGGGGTTACCTTTATCCTTGGATAGCAATCAATTTATCAAGATGTAGCTTCGATGGTGGTCGACTAAATGCCAACCGTTACTGGTCTTCACCAGAGATCCAATTAGAGATATTATAGAACACAGGAGTAACAATGATATCAGGACGAACATACGTAAAAATCGGGCCAAAAAGTTATCTGGACTAGTCAACGCTCGAGAGTTTGAAGCGCCCGGAGCAGTATATTTAATAAACAGGTTACACTTAATTACTTCAATTCGGTTTCGATCATGAACAATTCAACCTATGGAGACAGCTACGTAGAAATCGTTTGTTTATTCTGGTTAGTTGATGCGGAATATGTGGATTATAGGGCTATTGTGCATCATCATGTACAAGGCCTCGTGGTAATCAATAATGCTAGCTTTACATCTTCAGACTGAATGAAAGACTACCCATGTTACCATTCATCATCTGTTTCGACCGCTACCTCGGGAATTCAATTGGAAAATTTTCCAATGGTGGTAAAAATGCCATCTCCCAGCTCTATGATTTCCAGGTCACTCTCAATTGCCTCAAATCTTGTTTTCATTAGTCCTTTATACAATGAAATAAAAGCAAACACTTTGAGACAGAGTGTCAAACATACTCAACACACTGAACCAGAGCACCTATGGGATAGAAGTAAAAGTTTCTAGGCCCCAGTTCGCTGTATTTGGTTGACTCTGGTCATCGGAATTAGACTTTCAGTAAGACATAGGCAGATAGAGGGTCAAAGAGGGACGAGTACACACATTTTCTCAATGTCCTTGGCATATTTGTCTAGGACTTCGAAGCTTTCGTACACGATTGTGAGGTCCTAGATGTATTAATAGAGCTGATTTAGGATCTCAATATAAATAAACGAACGAATTTTTCGTAGCATTCGTAGTCTTGGTAGTCCTCCATTGTGTGCTCGTGGACCAAAAGATTTTGGGGGTTGTGTAAAAAGGAAACAGGTGATTGATTGCTCGTCAATTGATTGATGCTGAGATGTCTTGTTATTTACATGCCCTGGGACTTCCCCTACATCACCTTGTTTCAGTCTCAACAAGGAAAATATGGGGCTGCTATGTACCGTAGCTTGGAGACGCTTGTAGTTTATGGCAAGCAAGTCAATGTATGCATCCAGTAAATATAGAGGTGGCACATAACTCTTAGGAAATTGAGCTTTATTACTATTCTTTCTGTACAGCTCATTAAATGGAGAACATTTATAACAAGGGCTAACTGGTAGAGGAGTATGTGGGTGCAAGGGTAGACTAGGATCAAGAGATTGCTTTATCCTGGGAGAATATAGATATGCACATCAGGCTAGGACAGGCGCTACCACATCCCTGGCGGCACAACAATGCTCGGGGAATTGATTACCAGCCTTTCTATATCACAGAAAGAGATGTCAATCAAAATTATCATGAAGTCTGTGTCGAGCGGACCATGTTTCATGCCTTATTTTCTCGATTTGACCTTCTTGACCTTTCTCTGCTTTCTTCAATGCACTAACCCGGTTACTCCTGTATTATCTTTCGTTCTCCTTTAATTTCCTCGCTCTGATCTCGAATGTGTATTAATGGCGCGGAAAAAGTACTAATGTCTGTACATTTCATACTTATTCGTAGGAACTCACAGGGACAAGAGGCCGCAGGCTAGCTGCAGGCCTCGGACTCATGGAAAACGGTCTGTTATAGCTTTAGAGCTCGATATGGACAATAAACTTGATTAAACAATAATAATAATACTTATTCGTATGTAGAGAATTTAAATCATTTAATAGACCATGTACTGCATTTTATTGAGTACCTGCCGTGGTTTAATGTCGAGAGGATAATTGAAGACAAGACGGTGCATGAAAAGAGGTTGAGGAGATTTCTAGCTTGTGGATTGTCCACATGTCTGTATTGCCTCATTCACTCTCGAGTTCCAGTCACTTTAGGCCATCTATTCATTGACGTCCTTATGCAAGCGCTCCATATATCTGCCTAGGGCAGCGGTGGATATCAATGCCTGGGGCAAAATCACTATCAGCACGTGACTGATAAGGGTACACTCGGTAAACCCTAGGAACGCACACTAGCGATCGGCGCGGGTCCAATTTGATCCATATTTTTCTCTTTTCTCCTCTGGCCGGATTTCTTCCCCTTCAGCTCGGACACTCCACGCATCGTCAATCAACATCCCTCGAGGTATGTATTATCGTTGTTGTCCCATTCTACAGCCTCTCAGCTAGTCTGAGAGGAGCAATCGTTTTGGACCTTTGTCAAGGACGCAAGTCGCAAAATGATACGCTTCTCTCATCACGGCCCGGGCTGAAGAACCCTTGATTGAAGAAATTTTTTTCTTTAGAGTGGGGGCACTCTTTGCGCTCGAAGACTACTGGTGGCTGACTTTTTTCGGTTTCGAATTTTTCCCATACCCACCGCCGGTAATAGGTAGTGGAGTATCACTAGGGGAAAATTTTCGTTACCTTTTTTGCTCTCTTAGATACCTCATTTCCATTTCTTTGAACGATTTGAGAATCTCGATTCCTCAATACCGCCAAAATGGTCCGCACCTCCGTCCTCAACGATGCGCTCAACGCCATGAACAACGCCGAGAAGTCGGGTCGCCGTCAGGTGCTCATCCGCCCTTCTTCTAAGGTCATCATCAAGTTCCTGCACGTCATGCAGAAGCACGGTATGTCTATCTGTTTACACACAGATACGGATATGCAGTTTTGGAAACTTGTGAAGATGAAGGAGGGAGGAGAATTCGGACTGATAACTGGATGAACGTTTCAATCAATCCACGACGTTTGTCTTTTAAGTGTCCGATATATTAAGGACTGTGTTTACACATGGCGGGGGCCTTACAAGTTTCCGAAACTGCATTCGTGTTTTCTGTGTTTGGTTAACTTTTAAGTCTTCGCGACATTCTTGCTGACTTTCTCTCTTTCAGGCTACATTGGCGAGTTCGAGGAGGTTGACGACCACCGCTCCGGCAAGATCGTCATCCAGCTCAACGGTCGTCTCAACAAGTGTGGTGTCATCAACCCCCGCTACCCCGTTCAGCTCCGTGACCTCGAGACCTGGACCACCCAGCTCCTGCCCTCTCGTCAGTTCGGTTTCCTCGTCCTGACCACCTCTGCTGGTATCATGGACCACGAGGAGGCTCGTCGCAAGCACGTTGCTGGCAAGATCCTCGGTTTCTTCTACTAGACAATCAAACCGACAAAAGTTATGTCTTGTGATGGATCGGGATGTGCTGGGGTGACTGTCATGTACCGATGAGGACGCTCGATGTAAAATTCGTGGCGGACATTTGAGGATATACCCTGGCAGATGCGCTATAGATAGATGCCGAGTCAATCCAAAGTCAGTCGGCTGTTCCGATTATTCAAGCAATTTTCTATCGCTGTAGCGCTGTATTTGTACTGTAGAATGTACCTCGACAGCTTTCATCTGTCTCCAATATCAACCTCGGCTCATCGTCACCGCCCGCATTCTGCCGTGCCGACTCCGCAGTTTGGGCTCAGCTGAGGATACCCAAGTCTCCAACCCCGAGGATACTTCTATTTTTCTCTTCTTCAGTTGCTGTATAATCCCTATCCAGAGCCAAAATGCCGCTGGACACAATATATCTAACCCGTCATGGCGTAGGTATATACCCCATCCCCATCCCCAAATCACCCCTCACCAACCCATCCACCAATTCAACACCAAATACAGTGCTAACACCAACAGCACCGTCTGACCTTCACCGTTGACCCCAAAACCGGCGAATACCATTCCCAATTCCCAACCCCCACCGATAACCCAGCAGACCCAATCCTAACCTCGCACGGCGTGCAGCAATCGCACGAACTCGCCGCGCACATCTCCAGCCCGGGGTTCCAGCCCAAGCCGTTCCGAATCTACTCGAGTCCGTACTATAGATGCCTGCAGACGATAAAGCCGACTGTGGAGAAGTTGCGGGAGTTACAGATGCTACCGGAACCAGAGCGAGTGGATGGGAAAATAGCGGATGATTGGGAGGATGGGGTGTTGCGTGTTCAGGTTGAGGATGGGGTTGGGTGAGTACACTTATACCTCGTGCTCGTAGTATATATTTGCTACGAAGCCGAAGGATGTAGCTAACAAGAAACAGCGAATGGTTCGGCCCAACATCCTGGTTCCACCATCCCAGCCCCGAGTCCCCCAACGTCCTCTCAGGACACTTCCCAGACCTCCTGTACGAAAACATCAATGGCACAACCTACAAACCCGTCCTTGTCCCCTCCACCCGCGGCGAGACAATCGCCCAACTGCACAACCGCCTCGCCCTAGCATTGACCGCCATCATCGCAGACCTAGACCTCCATATCTCAATGGACGAAGAAGAACAACCAGAAAGTGAACGAACCAGTAAAGCAGTCCTGATATGCTCGCATGCAGCATCGCTGATCGCAATGGGACGGGTATTAACGGGGAACATGCCCGATGATAGCGGGGAGGAGGATTTCAATGCGTTCACGGCGGGACTGAGTACGTTTAAGCGGAGGGGTCCTGCTGTCCCGTTAACTGGGGCTTTTGGTGCTACGGGACATGTCAATGAGGATGATGAACGGGCGACGAAGAAGATGGTGGCGCCTGGGACGGAGATGCTGAGGCCTCGGATGGGGAGGGTTCCTGAGTGGGAGGGGGGAAGCGGGGTTGGGGGTGGATGGGATTGTGTTGGGAATGGGGATTGTAGTTTTTTGAGTGGTGGTACTGAGAGGGGATGGTGAGTTTATCGTTTCTTGTTGGTTGAATGATTTATGCTGACTTGTGTAGGCATTTCAATGGCGACGAGTCGTTCGATCCTGCGCCTGGGATGCTCGTCTCGGATGAGACGCCTGCTACGAAGTTATGATAGCCCCATTGGCATGTATAGAGCATCACAACCAGTATAGTAGAATAGATTGGAGCATACCTATATATCTTTACAACGGACATGGCACCATGTTTATTTTAGAAAATGGAAACGTTCATTCCCTATTCCGCAACGCTAAGATACAAAGAAGTATAAGAAAACGACAACACGCTAATGTTGAGAACAAAAAAAAGGCTTAAGAAGAGAAATTTTGAGAAGAAAAAAAAAAAGAAAAATCCATGTTCTGCTTATCTATCTTCCTCTTGGGGTATCGCAGTGTATCTTTCATTCGCATTCGTCACGGTTCGTTCCGGATGAGCATGAGGAGTGGCCGTCTCTTGATCCATATTGTCGGCACCCGCGTCAGGCTGGTCGGCTTCTTCCTGTCGACGACGGGTTTCCTCCTCTTCACGTTCACGTTGAGCGTTTTCTGCTACGACTGCGTTGTTGACCTCGACATATCGCTCGCTGACGCCGGGGATCAAACTGGCCATGAAAAACAGGAGAGATCGTTCCACTCGTCTGACATTGTGTCGCAGTCCGGCAGGTTGAGCTTCGCGGTGGTTGTCTCTGGTAGGTTGTCTTGTGGGGTCCGCGGCGTTCTGGCTGGCAGAAGGTCGTCGAAGTCGGGGAATCTGAATGACTCCTTCCATATGGCGCTGGACAGGGGCGACGAACATATTATATAACTGCTGCGGGATGCCCGTATCTGACAATAGTGAAATCATGGCAGCTAAACAGACAAAGAAGATTCGCGTCCAAGTACCAGGTTCGCTAAACATGTAGCAGAAGAAGTATAACCGGATGAACAGCCACATTCGCCTAATGGTCCGGGCAAGTCCAAGTTGGTGATCTTGGTTATGGAGTTGGTGGTTAAGGACAGCTTGACGGACAACGTTCTCCATAACAGCTGGATTTGGTTGCGCGTGCGCTTCGGGTGCTTGTCCAGTGGTGCGGGTAAATGTGGTTGTCGTAGGCATATGTGCTGCGCGGAGTGCTGCCTGGATCGTCCCTGTTCCACCTGGTGAGGTTATAATGCTTTGGTGGCCGTCTGGCGAGGAAAGTAGGTATAGAGGTGCTGTCGAGGGATCGGGATTCATGACAGAACTTCCAAGGTTGTTTTGCAGACTGATGCTCGATCGCGCTTGCAGAATACGGAGCTGATCCGCTCGATTGTACATGTTGGAGACGCGGGTGAGCAACGACTCCACGGATCCATCACGTCGAGCAAGTGGGTTGCGATATTGATCATCGAGAATTTGGAATAACTGGGTTCGCAATCGCACGATATGGTCAAACGGAGGTGCGATCCCCCGGCTAAGCTGGTCCTCGCCTAGTGCGATCTGATGGCGTAGGATTTGCAGCTGGAGTTGCTGGTTATCGGTAAAGTCCGTAAGGTCACTTTCTGCGACTGACGATCTCGCAGTTGATGATGTAGTCGAAGGCATAGTCGACGGCATGTTGAAATGTAACGAAGAATTAGTGGTGGTAACTGATGAAGGATGCTGTGGTATAGCAGAAATCGATGGATTTGAGAAGCCGTGTGACATTCGCTGCCAGGCAGCCTGCTGCGGAAAAGATGGTGACTGCACGTGAGAACCAGACGGGTTGGTCGCGGTTGCCTGCGACACTGGTCGTGCCTGCTGGTTTCCGCCTCTTTCTAACTGTTCTACCTGTCGGCGGATCGCCTCAATTGTAGGCCTCAACTGTGTCAAGTCCGCTTCGTTTGCTCTAGGGGGCGTTGGCGCATTTCCTCGAAATCTGATTCCTTGAGCATTTGGAAGATTCGGTGCAGCAAGTCGAGTGGCATTGGTCGCGAAGAAGGGATTGCGCATAGGATTGATGGGGTTTGCCTCTTGAGTTGGGGCAGGCGCGGCCGATGGCGAGTCCGCAGAGGAAGGAGCAGAAGGTGCAGGAGCTGGAGGAAGGACCAGATGTATTGAGTATTCCGACTCCTGAAATCACATTCAAACAAAATCAGCACGCAATGATCCAATCAACAAACATCCGGAGAGCTACTCACGTCTGGCGGTTCAAGGATAGTCTGCAACGTCTCATTCTGATTCATGAGAGGTTTTCCCCGATATATCAAGCGCTGGCTCCCTGGGGATGGCTGGCTCTGTATCGATTGCGAAATACGAGTCTTTAAGTCGGTCACTGTGGTCGAACGAGGTAAATCGTTGAGGGTAAAGCGACTGGGAGGAGGCAACGAAGGACTGAGGACATGAAGGGCAATGTTGGCCGGGGCGCTGCCAGATTCCTCTGATGGTGGAGGGGCCCCTTCTGCAAACGCGCTAGAAGCCATTTCAGAAGTTGAGGTCGATCTATAACGAGTTGGAATGGAGAGCAATTGCAATCACAGGTTCATAATAACAACAATATGCGTCACCATGTGCAAGTGGTGGCCACTGGTATGAGTATCTTCGGGCTTTCCGAAAAGCAGACTAAAAGAAGGAATGATGATATAGTACAGATTTTAGCTCTATCCTGGGGCTATCGTGTAGATAGAAAAGAGGGAAGTTGAATGAGGAGAGACAAATTGGAGACAGATTGAGAGATGAGGACAAGTGACCATGTCCCCTGTTGCTGACCACCCGAGATTCGTCCACCACACCACGATGCAGTGAATTGCACTTATTCTATATGTCAGTACGCCACAACACAGCTCATATTCACTACTGTTTCTTTTGTTTTCTTCTTTCCTCTTCTTCCCCTCTATATTGACCACCGCCATCCACGGAATACGCATGAATCGGACCGACACCTTCTCCGTCGCCGAATTGCCGGGCGGTGAGGCCCGTGACGTTCCTGTCTCGTGACATCTCCGCTTTTCGGCTTCGTTGAGACGGAAGAATAATACCTCTTCAAGCCAGTCAGTACCCTGTCCTGTTCCCTTGTCAGCCCCATCAGGGATGGCGTCCTCCGTGTAAGACAGTGTAATGGCCGTGTGCCTAATCCCTTGCTCTACAATCTGTCGTCAAAAGTTTGCTAGAGCGCTCTTTGCTACATTCCCCCATGAAGGCAGGACTGCGGTGATGGACATCGTCACTTTCAGGGCCACTGGCCAACGCCGGCAAGGCGCAAAACAGTACTCATCTTCGTCTAAGAATTGGCGGCAATACCGCCATTACCACCATGAAGGCCACAACTACAACGAATCGGCCAATCGCGGTTTCGGGTCTCGTCTCCGGTCAGCATTACGGAAAACCAAGGTGGAATGGTATCCGATTCCCGTCGGATTGGGTATCGGTCTTCTAGGGCTGCTTCAATTCTACAAATCACAACGGACGGAACGGTTACGGATCGAACGAGAAGAATCTGGGGAAGCATGGGAGTTTGGGAAACCTCCGCCCCGCCCCAGGATCAGGCCTAGTGGTCCATGGCAGGTTCAGATCATGTCGACACTGCCATTGAAGGCCATCTCTCGGTTATGGGGTCGTTTCAACGAGCTGGAGCTCCCTTTTTGGCTTCGTGCTCCAGGATTCAAGCTCTACTCATGGGCGTTTGGAGTCAATTTGGACGAAGTTGCAGAGCCGGATCTTCGGACGTATCCGAACTTGGCCGCTTTCTTCTATCGCAAATTGAAGCCTGGGTGTCGACCTCTCGACGCTGACCCTCGGGCTATTCTTGCCCCGTCTGATGGCCGGATTTTACAGTACGGTTTGATTGAGCGTGGTGAGGTTGAGCAGGTCAAGGGTGTCACATACAGTTTGGATGCACTCTTGGGTGCGGCCACTCCATCGCACGCTGACCATTCGAAGAAGTTCACCGATCACCAGTCGGAACCCTCCCCGAAAGATACAGCTGATATGGCTTCCCACGAGGAATTTGCAAGAGTCAACGGTATCTCCTACACGCTTCCTACCCTTCTCGCAGGTGACCAAGGAGGGGCTAATAAACGGACCGCGTCCTTGGATGCGTCCACATC
Organism: Aspergillus glaucus CBS 516.65; assembly: GCF_001890805.1. Classification (NCBI taxonomy): domain Eukaryota; kingdom Fungi; phylum Ascomycota; class Eurotiomycetes; order Eurotiales; family Aspergillaceae; genus Aspergillus; species Aspergillus glaucus. The sequence continues at coordinate 679,917 of NW_019170455.1, forward strand.
GTCCAAGCCCACCTCCGAGGCCCAGGTGAAAGCCGACCTGGCACTTGGTGATGGTTCTTCATGGTATTCTCCCAAGCCTATGTCAAACAACGCCCTGTTCTATGTGGTCATCTACCTTGCGCCCGGTGACTACCACCGCTTCCACTCTCCCGTTCCATGGGTGGTTGAGAGTCGTCGTCACTTCGCGGGAGAACTCTATTCGGTGTCCCCTTACTTGCAACGCCACCTTCCTGGTCTCTTTACCCTTAATGAGCGAGTCGCTTTCCTAGGTCGCTGGCGCTGGGGATTCTTCAGCTATACTCCGGTGGGTGCCACCAATGTGGGCTCCATCAAGGTTAACTTTGACGCCGAGTTACGCACCAACAGCCTCACCACTGATACCGCAGCCGACCTGGCGGCTGCTCTTGCAGCCAGACGGGGCGAACAGTTCCCTGGTTTTGTCGAAGCCACCTACCGCCACGCGAGCAGAACGCTTGCTGGGCACCCCCTCAAGCGAGGAGAGGAAATGGGCGGATTCCAACTGGGTAGCTCAATTGTTCTTGTTTTTGAAGCTCCCGTGGGTCGCCGGCTGTCCTTCGACGCCGGCTGGAAAGAAGGCGAACGACAAGATGGATTCAACTGGTGCATTGAGAAGGGCCAAACGATCAAGGTTGGCCAGAAGTTGGGATATGTGGACGTCGATGAGTGAACGAATCCCTTATTAAAATTTTTCGTTCCCCTTCCCTTCTCCCCTGGGCAGAGGGAGATGTTCAACATATCTCCACCTTACTGACGCGCTCTTCGTTGTTCTTCTTCGTTTTAACATCTTGCTGCCCGGGAGTTACGGTGTGTGGATCTTGTTGCATTTGGTTTTGTAGTATACCATTATCTTCGCGTATATTTGTTGGGTAGACGAGCACTTTCCTTCATTTCAATAGAGTCTATTAAAAGCCCTGATTTTGTTTCCTTTCACATTGCTTTTGGTATGGTTATCGTAGATATCGCACGTGATTGGCCGATGCGGAGTTTGTCGCGAGATTCCTTGGAGCTTCACCTTCCATCCAAAGATGCCCGAGTAAACAAAGCACATTGCACTCCCTTTCAAGGCCCCCGTTCTGATCAAATTGAACCTCACAATCCTACAATGCCACACTATCTTTACAACACAAAATAACCAAAATCCAGCGCAATGCCACCCCAACCAAACCTCCGAAGACCCGCCGCTCCCACTCCAGACTCTCCGCACCGACATCGACAACCAAGCAGACCACGACCCGGCCATGCAGTCCCCCAACCACAATTTCATACCCCTCCTTCACATGCGACACCACAGCTCCATCCCTCGTCGGGGCCCATCCAGAGCGTGGAATCCATGCACCCAGCCGCAGCGGCACAAGCAGCCATCTTCGGCCTCTTTAGCCGAGGCGGTCGACAGCGTCCGCAGATGATGGATGAAGATGATGACGAGTCGGATGATGGGTTGAACGATACGTTTGCGCAGGAGGACCCGAGACGGATTACTATTGACGCGGAGGGGAATGAGATTACTTTGTCGGATGAAGAGGCCGCAGGGATGTTCGATGAGGAGGAGATGGAAGGTGGGGAGGAGGATGAGGATGAGTTAATGCAGGAACGAGGTTTGCGCCAGCATACTCCTTCTGTGTTGAATGGTGATGCTGACACCGATTGTTCAGACAGATCCCCGACACCCCTCCCGCCCAACCTCCGCGAGATCTCGTCGCTAGCCTCGTGGACCGTCACAACACATAAACCGGGTTGCGGCGTTGCTGCTCTTCGTAGCTCGAACCCAGCGGAGTACTGGCAATCCGACGGCCCGCAACCGCATACGCTCAGTCTTCATTTCTTCAAACTCGTCGCTGTTGTCCGGGTCCGCGTGTACCTCGATTTCGAGATGGACGAAAGCTACACACCCACGAAAATGGTCTTCCTGGCTGGCATGGGCGGTAACGACCTCGTTGAGTTTGCAACCTGGGAAGGAGAAACACCGTGCGGCTGGGTGAACATACCGCTAGAAAATGTAGGAGGTCGAAGTGGCGGCTGGGTTAGGAAGAAGAGACGAAAGCGTGTTACCCGTGCGAATGATAAACGCGCCTCCGTATCGGGAAAAGCAAAGGCAAAGGCTGCTTCTGAGGCAAAGCTGGACTACGATTACATATTCTCCGACTCTGAGCACCCGGAATACGACGAGGGCGCTTACGAAGACGATAACGACGAGACGGCTGATGAGGACGATGAAGATGACCCGTACGCAGGGAACGTACTGAAGGCAATGGTCATCCAAATGAAAATAATGGAAAACCACCAAAACGGCAAAGATACACACGTGCGGGGGTTTCAGGTGTATGCACGAGACGATGACCGTCGTCGGGCAGGCAATGCCCCTTCTGCTTCTGCGGATGGACGGGTAAGGAGACAGAGCTTACGGCAGTCAAATGTGAAGGATGGTGAGGGACGTGATGCTGAGGATGGTGGGGGTAGGGTAATGGGGTTGGAAGAACCAGATTGGATGGGGGAGCCTGTTATTCGATGATTGTCCATTACTTGTGAAGAGGTTTGGGGAGCTGATATGATACCCATGATTGTAATATTATTAGACTGTCTTTTTACGCAAATGCAGACGTATTCACGCAAAAGCTGTGACACATGTGGCTGTTTTTCCTATTAGGGCTAGTGTGATTTTTCGTTTGACGGTTCTCTCATTCATCTTCAACTATTACCACATCTCATTCCTAGCTCAATCGCCCATCTCCCATCATGATGGGGTCGCCATCCCTAACTTCTCAGGGATTACATAGATGTGAGTGAATAAACCTTCCATACAATCAAAAACGCTAACACAAGCGCATTAGGCTATAGGTTATATATTTCGCCAGCCACGAGGAGACGTCAGCTAAAAGGCATCTCTTGATGACCTTATCCTGATATGTAATAACAGGAAACCGACACATACGATGCGGGTTCATGGCGAGCAATATATATAGCTGTCGACAACTGTCACTACCTGTTAATCTGTACCTACCCCGAAAGTGGTGTTTTCGATATATAAACGATGTGCTCGAATGGGCGTCCTATATGGCAAATTTCTCGTGACAGTGATGCTCTTTAACTGCACATATATCCGGAACTTGATAACTTGCCTCGTTTTATGACTGTTGAGACATTCTTCGCAATGCTCTTCGGACCAAGCTTTTGCCAGAACATGGCTAAGTAGATGGTTTACGACGATGTTCTGGAAGAAATTTGGACCCAAAGATACACGACCGGTGTGCTAGTGAGACCTGGGACAAAGCCCCCCTCTTACCGTGCTCGTCGCAGTGGACAAAAGATTCGAGACGTGACAGGCGAAACCTGCACAGGCAGATTTCGTTGATCCTCGCGGGATTCGAAGTCAAATTCAAACCAGGCAAAATCATTTGAAAAGTCTTCCCCAAAAATGACAGAAAACTTCCTGATTCGGCCATTTCAGGACCAGCTCAGGCTAGTCAGAGCCTAGGTAGGCGAGATGTTCTGAAAGGAATAGATACACTAGGAGCATTCCTGGAGCTCAAGTTCAACAGGGAATGGGTCCCATATGCCATCACCTGCTCACAGTGTGAGTTTCCGAGTCATAGAAAGATTGGGGCCATGAGAGAAATGAATTCACCACGTCATTCATCACACGCTATAAATCTATCATACTGATCGCATGTCGTTGGCTATCTCGACATCCCGGTGCCGTTTTACTAAAGCTCCAACGCACAGTCTCTGAGCATCACTTTTCCGCATCGTCGTTTATCGTCGTTTATATGAAACTATATACAAGGCCCTCTTCATAAGGGATATGGAACTACACAAAGTAATCAAAGCACGTGCGACGATGCGTCTTCAGTCATCACATCAACAAATGACTTGGGGATATATATAGAAGTACCAAAAGATGCAATAATCAAGCATACTCTTGCTTGGGATCAAGGACAATGGATGTAAACAGCATGTGTTCATTCGGGACCAAAACTGTTGCATTTGTACTACACTCACCAGCTATTGGAGGCCACAGCTCTGTCCTGCAATCAATGGTCCCAGGTGTCTATCGATGAAACGAATATTTGGACTCTGAGGGCATCCTTTTATCGTCACATAACAGTCACGATTATGCATTACGAACACCTTGCTGCAGTAAAATGCATTTAATGTTAGCAGAGAAGCTACAGGGTGCAACAATTGCTACCCCCACTACCTCCCAGCCAGACGCGCGCAAATTCGACTGTGCAGAAATCTACGCTACCAAGCAATGACTTCGTCTAGTAGCTCTCTCAATCAGTATACGTCGAGGTTCGACAACTAGTCGGACTAGGGCAAGCACTGACAAAATTATATAGGGAAACCGTTTTTATGCGAGAGTACATGCCCACCATGCTGCTCTTCAGCCTCGCTAACTTTCTCCAGCCTGCAAGTTTTGTTTTAGTACTTATCCAGAGGACCCAAGGGGAACACATTATGCCCAAGGATCTGTCAATGCCCAGGATGTTGTTTTCATCTTCAAGACGACATGCAAAGAGCACCATCCCGAGACGTGAGCACGGAACTCCCCCCCGGAGTCCACCGGCTCAATGTCTACAAAGATATCAACTGTCACAGTTTGCAGGGAATCTGTGGAAGACACTTTATAAAAAAAAAATCAACCACTCCGGAAACGTATCTATGCAAAGATACACTTGTGGTTCGTTTGGTAAAAGATGAACGACAGATGAGGAACCAGTTTTATCTGGCTAACCTAGCGGCGTAGTGCTTTTGTGCTTTTGCGCAATGCGAGAAATCTGACCACAGGGTCGATGATGGCATGAGAATCGGTCTTGTATTTTAACCAGCTGGAAACCGTCGCGGAAGAGCAGCCAGAGGCTTGCCAAACCAGCTTTTCACCACAACAGCCGCTGTACGAAGACCGCCTCCGGAGTTTAAGACCTCATTTATCGCCACCACATGTCCTAGACGCAGTTTTGTGGGTGACTATGTTCGCAGTGTCATGGGCGCAAAATTGCACTCACTGTGCATATTCATGACCTAAACAAACTGTTGGTTGTAGCGCCCCTTAAAGGGGATCATGAACAACCACGGAAGCCACCACGAAACCTTTCCGGGGCAAAATTATGAGAAAGATGGGATATATGTCCCGTGGGGATACTAGCAACAAGTTGATTTGTCCATGATACGGAGTACAGTGAAATGACAAAACCTCATTTCCCCCGACTGAGCACAACACAATTTAATCAAGGGATATGTCGCGTTCGGAGACTCATGTCCCACGGACATTCAGACCGGCTCACCTCCGAAGATTATTGGATCTGGTCAAACACAACATGCGTTCCTCACTCTCGATTCACATGCCTATGGAAAGACACGGTTTTCCTTGCGTACAATCCGATCGACTATAGGATCATCAAAGACCGTTACTCAACATGCGCATGTGAAGGACTTTTTCAAGACCTGTTTTGTCATTGTCTCCCAAATGCGAGAGTTGAACCAGAAGAAACTCCGCATTCAATTATGACCGCGCCGAGACTGGGTGCTCGATATTTAAGTATATTGGCCCTATCAAGGGGAAGAATGTTTTCACAGATAAGATGAAAGCGGGTAAGTTGACAATACTCTGAAGCCCTAAGGATACAGGGCCGAATTATGCCGTTTTCTATATGGAAAACAAGTGATGGGTCCTGTTGTTATTGTCACTGAGCATGAACGCTCGCTAGCTGTATAGCATGTTTGATGTTTGATTGCTTTGTCCTGTTTGGAGTAGGACAACAACTCCTCGCACACACACACTAGATAGTCTGTCGCCGGCAGGCCCTGCCTGTTTCCTTTCTCTCCTCACGTTAGAATTTCGTCAGATAGTCTACCAATAGATCCATATTGCTCGAGACCGTCACAGTTATGACACTTTGCTATTCGTGATAGTTCTTTGATCGTGAATTCCTAGCCTTTGCACCTGAAAAGCGTGTAGCACTTCTTCTAAAATGCTACAAAGATCATTCAAGACCACACATGGTGCTTGGAGATGACACTCCGAGGCAGTCCAAAAATGCACGCAACGCTACCAATACCACACGCTTATTGACGACACGTTAAGTTTCTTGAAGCAGTCCTTTGTCATCTTGCTGTGACCTGCAAGAATTGACAGATATATGCATTCAGTGGAAAGCTGAATATGTGCTCATGACGAGCATCACTGAAACCAGCATCACAGCGCAGGTAATCCATACCAGACTCAACTAATCTGCAAAAAAAGAAAACCGCCACATTGTCCAGGAGTTCATTGATGATATCAGATCTTGTTACGTCCCCGCCTGCAGCTACGCTGTCATGCGGAAAGTTAAGACACACAAGCCATGTATCGCAACCCCCGTCGAAGGTCTGGAGAAGCAAACATACAGACATGAGCCCAGCAGAAAACCATTCCTGACCGTTTATATCACCAGGTACAGGTACGAGCCGAGGTGTTGGGTCTTGAGACTATTATATTAACGCCTATCACATCTCTCTGGTCTGTCAATTCGTCCACAAGGCCAATGATCTGTTAGTTATATGGACAAAAGTGCGCAGTGATATGGTCGATCTACATTTGTTGTCAATATGGTCTACGGAGTACAGATACAAGGGCAGGATATGGCCCAGCATAGGGACTTAATCAATGTTTGGAACGCATATATGCCGACTACGTTTGGTTTCAGTTGATGGCTGACTGGTTGACCCTCCTGGGGTATTCCTTTTGGCGCCTAATTGAATCGATTTTCCTCAGACACGGTTCCCAGCGCTGGAAGGGTCGAAGAGGATGAAGAACATCGTGACCTGAAAAGCGCGGCACCACTTAAAATTATTTCATCCTCTATGTTCAGTATAAAGAAATAAGAAAAGAGGGAAACCGGAAAAGGGGCGTTGAATCACGGGGTGGAAGTCCAATTGGTAATGGGTTTTATGTCTAGCAGAACTATAACCAACCTCTTTTGTTCTTTGTAGACCGAACTCGTATAGATACAATTCCCTCTGCATACTCTGTAGATGTGAGCTGTTGGGTCGAGATTTTGGGCTAAGCATACGGAGTAGTTCATCTTAATACAAGGCTTGGTTTCTGTGTGGCTTCGAGAGCCTACCTGGAAGAGTATATCAAAACGTGCAAGTGAAATTCCAAAGTGAAAACGGCGGAAAGCACCGGATTAGAGATGCTCCCAAGGCATAACCAAGTTATTGAAGTCATATCACGTCTCATTTCCATATAATAAAGCAAAACAATTTATATCACATCATTTTATATAAACCCCATCCTCTATAGCAGCTTCTCCAACTCCGCGGCCACAGCATCACCAACCTCCGCAGTCGTCGCCTTACCGCCAATGTCACCAGTGCGGACACCGGCCTCGATCACGTTCCGCACAGCGGTCTCGATGGCCTTGGCCTCGGTCATGCGGTTGAAAGAGTACTGCATCATCATGGCGATGGAGAGGATGGCGGCGACGGGGTTGACGATGCCCTTGCCGGCGATGTCGGGGGCGGAGCCTGCATCACGTTAATCAGTACTAGGTTTGTGGGTGTGTGTTGGGATGTAAGGGGAGACATACCGTGAATAGGCTCGTAGATACCGTTAACCTTGCTCTTTCCATCGGGAATGCCACTCAAACTGGCACTAGGAAGCAGACCCAACGAACCAGGGATAACACTTGCCTCATCACTGATAATATCACCAAACAAGTTGCTAGTAACAATAATACCATTCAACTTCCTCGGGTCCTTCACCATAATCATAGCCGCAGAGTCAATAAGCTGGTGCCCAATCTGCACCTGCGGGAACTCCTTCTCCATAACCTCCGTCACAACCTTACGCCACAATCGACTCGTCGCGAGAACGTTGGCCTTGTCCAAACTCCACACGGGGAGAGGCGGGTTGTGCTGCAGGGCCATGTTGGCCGCGAGACGGGTGATGCGCTCGATTTCGGCGCGCGAGTACGGCTCTGTGTCGAGTGCGTAGCCATCGCCGTTGTCTTCCTTGCGATCGCCGAAGTAGATACCACCAGTCAATTCGCGGATGATGTTGAAGTCGACGCCGCGGCAGACGTCGGCGCGCAGTGGGGAGCCTTCGACGAGAGAGGGGGCGGCGAAGTTGCAGGGACGGAGGTTACCGAAGGTGCCCATTTCTTTGCGGAGTTTGAGGAGGCCTTGTTCGGGGCGGACGGTGCCGGTACCCCATTTCTGTTTTGTTAGTTATAACGTCCTCCATGGCTTTGGGGAATGGTCGCGTACCGGTCCTCCAATGGCACCGAGCAGAACGGCGTCGGCGTTCTTAGCAGCATCCAGGGCCTCGTCGGTCAGGGGCGACCCAGTCGCATCGATTGATGCCTATGAAGAAAGCACATTGTCAGTAACACACCCCCAATTCTTCTATTGCACTAGGGATCAGGCACTCACACCACCAAGCAAGTGGTCCTGAAGGTTGACGCTGAAGTCATCGCGACTCTTCTCAATGACACGCAGGACCTAGCCACGATTCAATCAGTTCTCTGTAGCATTTTGAAACCAGTCTCTCAGTAGAATGCTGCTCACCTTGAGAGCCTCAGCGGTAACCTATAATTCGAAAGTCAGTACAAGTCAATTGCGGACTAGCGGATTCGGAGCTGCTCACCTCGGGACCGCAGTGGTCTCCGGCAAAGACGACGATGTTATGGGGGGGCATTATGGTGATTGTCTGTTCTTGAAGAAGTGATTTAAGCTGTAGATAGGAGGATATCTAAAGAAAGTCGAGAGGAATAATCGGATAATGGTCACTACGGCTGGATATGGCGGGGCGGAATTGGTCCACCCCGCGCCGACACCGGAGCCGCAGTCGGAGTCGGTTTGTATCGGCTTAAAGCAGCCTCTGAGGGATGGACAATTACTACTCTGTACTATTACACAATAATATGGATTCAGTGTATCATTGATTGTTTTCATTTCTTTCCAGGCAATATGAATAAAGCAGCAATAACAACAAGGATACTAATACAAACTGTGTATGTCCATAATTGATACCCCAGCACACATTAAAATAGCGGATAAAAAGCAAGTCAAGCAAAATGTAGGTAACAAGAAGCAACAATGAAAAAGGAAAAGGGCGTCGAAAGAAAGGATACTAAAAAGTAATAAGAAACAAGCAAGGGCCATTCAAATGCTGCAAAGATCTGTCTCAACAGACCGATTTCCTCCCAAAAATTTCAGATCTGACGGATGAATAGCCGGGAATAAACGGGCAAAAACGAGCAAATATAGACTAAAGGAATAAGAGAAGAAAAGAAGGTGAAAGCTAAGTGATGCGAATGATAGTGATAACTCGGCGAAAATATGTGCTGGAGAGAACCCTGTTCATGACAAGACCAACGGATGTGTCAGAAGGCAAAGAAAAACATGTTATTAGTAGAACTTCCTCAATCGACAGCCTGCTCATGTTGGATAAGAACTGGCAGTTTACCGCTTCTTGCCGTTCCGCGCCTCCCTCCGGCTTGCGAGGTCGCCCTCTGCCATCCATTGGCTGGCATTGACCAATTGCACAACATTGACAAACTGCTTGAAGGCCATCACGGGAGCAGAGACAGCAGTAATCGCCCATGGCCAGAAGCTGTCGAGCTTGTTAGCTCTGGCCATTTCCAGAGCACCAGCACTCCATGGGCTAGCGAAAAGGCTGCTTGGGGCTGGGTGAGCAGGGTTTCCAGGCTGCGCGGAGGCGGGCTGCTCAGTAGGTTGCAGAAGAGATGGAGAAAGAGTAGGCGAGGAGAAAGAGAGCAGATAGAGACCAATGAAGAAAACCTCATTAAGGGCACAGCAGATGAAAAGCACAGTCTGTATATTGGTGGTCAACTGCCATGGTCTGGTCTGTGTAACTTTCAGGGAGGCTCACCTTGCTGTGGTAGTACTGGTACAGAACCCAGCTTCTGGTCGCATCAACCTTCTTGTGGCTCTGGCTGGCACCACCCCGGCTCAGGGTGGCATACATGTGCATGTAATGGCTGGCCATGTCCAAGCAAATCAAACCCTGGAAAACAATGGCCCACCGAGGCCAAGCAGAGCTCAAGAAAACAAGCAAACAAGCAGTGGTGCAACGGTCTGTCACCATATCAAGCACTGCACCAAAGGTGGTAGACTGGTTGAAGTATCGCGCGGCGTACCCATCCAGGGCGTCCAGCAGACATGAAACACTGTAGAGAATGGAGCAGGTACGCGGGTGGAGAGGCATGTAGTAGAGGGAGGCAATCGTAAGGACGACTCGGGAATATCCTATTGGACAACAAGTGGTTAGATTCCGCGCCAATAGAATATAGTCCTGAGATACATACCAATAAGATTAGGAGCAAAGAGGAAAACATTCTCCCTCGCCTCCGGTTGAGGAGAAGGAGACTTGCTCTTGTTCCTCTTTGGTGTTTTCACGGCTCCGTTACTGGCGGGCGACGGCACATCGCTGTCGGACTGCGCGGCCTGCGCGGCCTTTTGTCTCCTTGTCTTTGCGCTCATATTCGTAGCAAAAAAAAAAAAAAAAATTAGGAAGGAATCGAAGTATTAGGTATCAAAGGACCCTGTGGAAATAGCGAACAGGAGCCTTATCCGGAAACCGGCCGGGAACGAAAAGACCGATCGATGCGAAACGAGAATGAGGACAAGTGGACAGGTGGAATCTATCAAGAGTCGCGGGATAGTTAGCAAGATCATTCACGGTAGAATCCAGCCATGATCGCAGCGCAGCGGGGTCTGAGATAAGAGCAAAAAAGGCCAGCAAAGCTTTGTTAGATGGGGATTCTTTTGCACACCTACACGTCACGAGATCAACGCGCTTCCAGAATCACCGAGGAATTCTTCTAAAGCAGAAAGGATGGTGCAGAGTAAAGATGAAAGGAATGACAGTGACGGGAAAGAAGAAGCACTCGAGGTAGAGAGAAACCTCGAAGAGTTGAGGAAGAAAGAAGAAAGTTAGTCAGGAGATCCGAACTAACTAAGCGTGCGTGTTGCCGATAAGGGCGATAACACGATCAGGGTCTGAACTCTGACGTCCGCCGGTGCGCTTTAGCTGGGAATAGCAAACAGCTGGTCAATTTTGTAGTAGGAGCTGTGGTCTGTTCTACAAAGTATAATGAAGATGCTATTAACTGGAAGCTGGCATCATGTCCTCTTTCCGGTTATCTTTCTCTCTCATAGGCACCGAGGCTACTACTCCACTGTTTGCGGAAGCTCAGGGGGCAGGAGACGTAACGTCGTAACCATGCCTGCGATCTGGCAATCCCTCTCTACGATCTACATTGGACAATCTAGTTTTTTCTAGAAGACTATGAATAGTAACCAATTTAATTGCCTTTCGGCATACGGAAGAAAGCAAATACATAAGGGCGATTGTACAGCAATGATCAATTCCCATACTTATTTATTCACAGGTTCACCTCCATTTGTTTGTCAGTCATGTCGGCTCATTGTACGAGAATTGTCCGGGTCGTAGGTCACTAAAATCTTTTGAAACATTGTTGGTACACAGGGAAAAATGCAGACTAACTCGAATGGTTATTTCATAAATGAAAAAGAAGACATGTCCTTGTTTGCAAATATTGATCCTCCCGTTATATTAATCTCCTTCCATAAACCCGGTAATGCTCGACATTCAAATAAAAGAAAACCAGCAAAGCCTTGTGAGTATCAATTTTATATGTACAACAAAGAAAAACAAAAAAGAAAGGAACCCAATGACCGGTGACCGGTGACCGGTGACCGGTGACCGGTGACCAATAACCGAACCGAAGATGACACCAGGAAACTATGTACAATAAAGCAAGAAAAAGCAAACCATAGATACCTTGGGAATATCAATCATCATGTCCGTGACCTGCGCGGATCAGTAGCTTCCTGTCTACGCCATTCGCGAGACTCCTTCGTTCCCATACTTCCCAGCCCGCCTTCCAGTCGGCGCTCCCAACCGCCTAACCGGACAACGAGGCAGGTAGCATTGTCCCCGGTTTTGGTGACTTCAGTTGCGAAGCTGACCACGTCTTTGGACGCCTCTTCCGGAGTGCGGGCCTCCTTGACAATGTCGACGATTTCCTGGTCGTCGAGAGACCCGCTGATACCGTCGGTCATGAGGACCAGAAACGAGAACTCGGCGGGAGCCATCTCAAGGCGATAAATTTCGGGCTCTGCAGAAACACCTATGCGTTTGGATTGGACGTCTCCGAAGGAACGGGTATTGGCTAGACCGCTCATGCGTTCCTCGCCAAATGAGTCGGTCACGAATGTCGTGGCGTAGCGACGGAGTCTGGTCGCCTCGGGCGGTGAGGATGGGTGGTGGTTTGAAGTCAGAGGGACGGATTCGCCGGTGACTGTGGAGCATAGCAGCATCCTTGTGTCGCCTACATGCGACACCAACAAGCTAGACGACGTGGTCGGATACCAGAACGGTGCTGGGGACGGGGTGGAGATGAGTGCGACGCTGGCGGTGCTTCCGCCCTTGAAGCGGGTGTTGCCTGAGATCTTCTCGTTCGCCGCCGGATGGTCTGCACCGTAGAGGATCTCGTCCTGTTGTAGAGGCTGGCCAGCCTTTACCAGTTCGTTGTCCCGTCTCGCCGCTTGTGCTGACACAAAGTCGTAGTCCGCATGTAGGAAGGCATATTCCATCACTTCTTCGATGGTGACGCCTTCTTTGCGGGACTTTCTGTCGGTCTGCTCTGCAACATCATCTCGTCCGAAATAGGAGAAGTGAGGCGGGATAAATCTCTTGAAGTAACCCCCGACAAGACTCCGCCAATTCTTCACGAGCTCCTTTTCCAACTCGCCAATTTGTTGCCGGTTCGCTCCCTGGACAATGGGCAGAGTCTCGGGCTCCTCTTTCGATTTCTCCTCCCCTTTGTCCCTCAGACTCGACCGCAATTCAAATTCCGCCGCTGTGTTCTGGATATATTCGTGTAGATTCTCCTTAAGGAACGTGCTGCATTCCGTCCCACCGTGTCCGTCAAAGACTCCGAAGTAGAATACCTGCGGATCACCGCTGGCACTGTCCGCCGCGCGATTCTCACGAGGCCCAAGACCAGCCCCTCGTCTAATTGTAAGCGACGCCGGTGGTCGATTCGCAAACGCGGGCAAATCAATCACACCTGCCTGGTGCGTGTCTTCATTTGACCGACGAGTACCCCGAGAGCTCGAGGCGCCGAAATGGTGTTTCGCGCTGCGAAGCGGAATCCGGACAACGGTGGCATCGCGGTTCGTCAGAGCCTGGAACGACGTAGGCGAATGCGAGATCTCTCCGGTATGAGGTACTGACTCCGAACGGGGGAGTTTATGATAGGGCGCGAGCGGGCCTCGAGGATCGGGATGGAGCGACGACGAGGGGAGATGTGTGACGAAGTAGTCGTGGAACTCTGGCCGTCTTTTACTCTGGGGTGTATTGTATTTGCGCTTGGAAGTAGATATGAAGCCTGTGGGTTATTCGCGTTAGACAATGATTGACTGCATGAAAAGGACAATTGGGCCAGGGAAGGACTCGTACAAGAACTGTCCGCCAAGGCGCGAACCCGGACAGTCGCTCGCTTCGCAGAGGACAGACTCATTAATGCCGAGACATTGACATGAATCAATTATGGTAGCAAAATGAGAGTTTACTGAAAAAGAATGCAGTGTGGTTGAAGAAAGGAGTGCCTTCACTTTCCCATTCTTTGCAGCGGGGATGAATTTGCGGCCCGAGCCTCCATACGACGGAGTGTTGCAACGGCAGTTGGCGGATGTAATATGATGCTATGAAAAGTATATAAACCACTACTAAGCTTATTGAGGTATGAAACGCTTTCTAGATAGCACGTGCATTCAACTGATGGTTCGTATGGACTTGGTACAGCAGTTATCCCGTATGGTAGTGCCTTAAACTTTCTAACCCTCCTCGATTCTCCGCAGTATTCAGTGAAGCCGCGACCAGATGCTGCAACCCTTTGGCTGGTGGGAGAAGTCCGTCACCAGATAAACAGTATTCCTAGCTCTTTCAGAGAAGACCCCAGAAAAAACGATCACAAAAATCTTGAGACCACTAGGGCTAAAGTTTCCCTCTGTGGAAATATTCCCTAGGGTATGTCTGGCGTACTATGATCCCGTTTATCTGCAGCGCGAAGTCGCGCGCCAGATTGGATTTGAATCGGCATTCGTATAGGAAACTATTCGTGGGTGATCTGCAGTCATTATTGAGGGTCTCATCATCTAAATAACCGCTCTCATCCGGTCCTCCAGTGCCATTACAAGGTCCGTCAGCTTTACTGAGACCAGGTTCTTCTAGTATCGCTTGCTGGGGAATCGAATGCTGGGAATAGCAAAACCAGTAGCCGACCCTGCGCTGTAAGTGCGAGTACGAAATCTCCCAATCATCCTTATCCCACGGGCTTTGATGCTTGAAGAGGCATCGGTTCCCATTAGGGCAGAATAGATCGCGGTTGTCACCACGTATTGAGGCTTGCTTGGAATTCCACACACGGAATCTGGGCGCGGCGTCGGTACTGTTGCTGTCAATTCAACTTCAGTATCCGACTGATTTTGTTTATTCCCATATTTGTCTGTGGTCGTTTCCACTATCCCATGGCATACCAGAGCCCCTAGAGTGACGTCTATCCCTATGGTCTCCAGGCATGATACTGGTAGTGGTCCGAACACTATGTATTTGCAATGCCCCTCGGCCCATACATCGGTACCAATATGATCGTCACATTGTCATGGATACTCAGGAGGTGGAGTGAGATTCGACCAGAATACAAGACGCAGAAATCAAGCACAGAAATGCGGATTGGATTGACAATTGTTAGTCTAAAAAGCCTTGGAATGGACGATGGATTTCCAGTGGAAGAAATCAGTAGTGGTTGCTTCAATTCACTTGCTGGTCATGGAAAAACGTTCTTCCTTCAACCTTGCTTGGCTTTGGGCCAGCATAAGCCCTTGGCTATGAATGCTGTCCTGGTGAGTGTACATCCCTGACAAGCTTGGTATATGTGATTTGAGACCATCCGCGGCGACAGGGCTCTAATGCAGGATAACTCAAAAGGTGTATATCCTGCTAGTTATCACAAATAATCCCTCATCTGGATTTGATGCATCAATTTGTCTTCAGAAACTTGCTCTCTTATTCTTTAACTAATCAGGGCTTCAATATCAATACGGGACGCTGAATTCAATCTATCTATGAATTGCTAGCATGACAGTAGCCTTGGGGGTGGCATTAGCCGACTATATGCCCACTTGAGTCATGAATTCAATAAAACATTTCCAATAAAGTTAGCCGTGTTGTTTCTATGCGGGGAGATTCCGGCCTCGAATACCTTCCGCAATGGCCGTCTCTGTACTATGAGAAACCGCCTACAATTGTAATTGTTCCCACCATCTGCCGCTATGACTTTCACTAGTACAAGTCGATAAGAACGTTACCGTTAGCCAAACGCATGAGGTCATTCTGCAACACCTGGGGTTTTACCACACACACGCCACACGGCAATTCCAACATTACACCCAGCCGGGATGGACTCAGGCACCGCCAAGCACCATAACATACACCACTAAATAGTACTATGACGTCTGCACCCCTGACACGAGGACCGGAGAACAGACCGAAAACACATGGGCAATCGTCGATCCCCTATAAAGGAAGTATCGGTTTGGGTTTAGCGGGTGTGCGGGGTAGCGCCCGCAATCCGGGGTAGTATGTGGCTCGGATTGCCGGATTGGGATAACGGGCGTTTCTAATTGCCTGATGCAAGGGCTATCTGTGTTGGGGGAGGTTATTCCCCGGTTGTTGTGTTACGGGGTGGTGATTGGGAAGGGGGGTATAAATAAGGGTTGTCCTTTTTGATGCTCGGAGGATGTGCCGTGAATCATTTTACAGTTTGAATAGGTACGACAGGAGTCAATATGGTGAAGGTCGACGTGTTTGGGACGGGCTTTGCCCTCCAAGCTGCCATTTGGGTGACTTGTGGGATGGCATTTATTCTTTTCGGTGAGATTCATTGATGGTGCTGTTTCAACCAATCTAATCAAATCTAGGCTACGATCAAGGCGTCTTCTCCGGAATCATAGAAAACGACAACTACCTCGAAACCATGGGCCATCCGAACGACAGTCTAACGGGTATCATCGTCTCAATATACAATCTGGGGTGTTTTTCCGGGTGCATAGTGAACTTCCTGTTGGGCGACTGGTTGGGACGCCGACGCGCCATGTGGTTTGCAATGACTTGGGTTATTGTGAGTCTGTACGCATCAAAGCGTTACCCAAGTTGTATTGGCTAACCATTGCAGATCGGTGCTATACTGCAATGCTCGGCGTATTCCGTTCCACACATGATGGTTGGCCGTTTCGTATGCGGAATCGGCACCGGGATTGAGACGTCCACGGTGCCAATGTACCAAGCGGAACTATGTGAGGCCAGCAAGCGAGGCAAGCTAATCTGCAGTGAGCCTTTGCTAGTTGGCGTG
This sequence comes from Aspergillus glaucus CBS 516.65, assembly GCF_001890805.1. Classification (NCBI taxonomy): domain Eukaryota; kingdom Fungi; phylum Ascomycota; class Eurotiomycetes; order Eurotiales; family Aspergillaceae; genus Aspergillus; species Aspergillus glaucus. The sequence continues at coordinate 696,383 of NW_019170455.1, forward strand.
GGCATCGTGATCAGTTACTTCTTCGATTACGGGATGAGTTTCGTTGGAGGGCAGATTGCGTGGCGGTTGCCAATTGCGTGTCAGATGATTTGGGCTTTTGTGAGTCTCGCCTTTCTAGGGTTGTCGTCCTGTGGCATAGTCTAATAGTTGAAGATCGTCATCGTGCTTGTCTTCGGGCTCCCTGAATCGCCACGGTTTTGCTACCAACATGGACGGAACGAGGAGGCATTGCAGATTCTCAGCGATGTGTATGGTAAACCGAAAGATGGCCCACAGATTCAGTCTGAGCAGACGGAGATTCTGGACGCGATTGCAGTGGAGACAGAAAATGGGGGATTCAAGTGGAGGTGAGTTTGATAGATGCCTGGATTGAGTACAAGACTAACCTGCACAGAAACATCCTCAAACGCGATGAAGTCTCAACTGGCTACAGAGTGTACGTCCCCCCCCCCCCCAAACCCACCCCCATAAGACATCACTGACCATACCAGCCTCCTCGCCTACGGCATGCAGTTCATGAACCAAGTCGGCGGCGTAAACCTCGTCGTCTACTTCATCCCCACCGTCCTAAACACAAACGTCGGCCTCTCCAAAAACCTCTCCCAAATCATCGGCGGCTGTGTCCAAATCATGTTCGTCCTCGGCTCCCTCTTCCCTACCATCTTCGTCGACCGCGTCGGCCGCCGCCAGCCCATGATGTGGGGATCCTTTGGGCTGGGTATCTGCATGATGATGGTGGCTATACTACTTAGTTTCAAAGGGCAGGCGAATGAGCATGCGACGTCGTCGGCGGCGGTGTCGTTTTTCTTTGTGTATATGTTGATTTTTGGGGCGTCGGTGAATTGTATTCCGTGGTGCTATGTTCCGGAGATTTTGCCGTTGCATGCGAGGACGAAGGGGACTGCTATTGGGGTTTCGTCGAATTGGATTTGGGCATGTCACCCCCATTCTCCTATATAACTGAGAGATCTGCTAACTGGAGCCAGAACTTCTTCGTCGTGATGATAACCCCCGTCATCATCAACCGCCTCCAATGGAAAGCGTATCTGATCTTCATGTGCACGAACTTCGCCTTCGTGCCACTCATCTACTTCTTCTACCCCGAGACAGCCAATATGACGCTCGAGGAGATTGACTATCTGTTTACGAACCCGGATAAGGGGCCTGTTCAGCTGTCGAAGGACATTGCTAAGGAGAGGCGGAAGCATGGGCGGGTTAGTGTTGTGGGTATGGTTAGGGGGGAGGCAAAGGGGGAGATGGAGGAGGATATTAAGAGTGGTGCTGGGGAGGGGCATATTGAGAAGGTTTGATTTGTGGGTTGGATTTGATACGGGTAGAGCTTGGTAAATCATAAATGCGTTGTATATTTTGCGTGGATTCTATACTCTAGACGGTGTCAAAAATCATTTGTCTTCGATCTGAACAGAGACTCTATGTGACCCCTGAGTCACAGCGTAGAATCAATACAAAACTCATCATTCGTGATCATAAGCTCTATCCCAGAATACCATCAGATAAATCAATGAACGAAAAGCACAAGCCCACAAAACGTTCAATCAAGGAATAAACAACCCGCATCAACATAAAATCAAATAACCATCGCGTTTTTCCAACCAAATCAAAAAAGAAGAATCAAATCATCAAAATCCCGAAACCATCCAGACAGAGCCTATTTATGTCCACCCATCCTCAGCAACACATTCCCCATACTAACAACTCTAACAACCCCCACCTCACAATCCGAATTATCCCTCGCCCTAACAACAGGCGTAACCCCCAACCTAACCCGGCAATCACTCCCCGCCAAAACAACCGGATCCCCCGTAACAAACGCATCACTATTAACCATCGTAGCCGGATCAAAAGCCTCGTTCACAGCGGGGAATTCAGACCGATATTCGAACGGCACAGAGTACATATCCAGCGCGAGCATCTCAGCCTCTGATACGATGGCTGAGAGATCCGTCCAGGCTTGGCTGTTGCCGGTGGGGGGGTCGATGGTGGTTAGGGGGCCGATGAGGTGCCAGAGTTTTTGCATGTGGTCGCGGGTTTTTTGCTGGCAGAAGTCGATGAAGTTGGACTTTGTTTTGAGGGTTTGGATTTTGGTTGTCATGGCTATTATCATTATGTGGCGGATGGGGGTGGGTGTATCTTTTTAATCGACGAGCATGTTAGCTTGCGCTAATGTGCTTTGGTGGTTGGAGAAGGGGAAGGAGGGTACCTGGGAACAGCTGCTTTTTAATACCACCAATCTCCATATCCGCCTGTGCATCGAAGCCCTTGATAATAGTCACTTTCAGCACATCATGCACCAGAAACGCATTAATCGCCTTGGCGACAAGGAAGAATCGCGTTGCAGGACTACCCAGCAGGGAAGACGCTCCCTGTCTATCCGACACAGACATGATATACTCCTTCACCCGTTTGTCCAGATGACTATCCTTGTAAATGCTGGGAACATTCGCATGGACCTGACCAAACAGCTCTGTCTTGGTCCACAGCTCGCGAAGTCGAGAGGAGAATTCTGCAATGCAAGTCGTAGGATCGAGATACGCAGCGGCGTACGGACTGCCATTGGACCAAGAAAGAGGATCCCAGATCGAGGGTATAGGAAGAGGGTTCACTTCAGATAAATGCTGATCCTGGCACTGTCCCGGAAACCTAGGGACAGCGCCATTACCATTAACGTTGAACATAGGAGGTGGAGGGAAATATTCAACCCCAACCTCAACCCCAGACGTGCCAGAAGCACCAGAAAAACCAGACCTAGTTGAATACGGACTCTCAAACGGCGACAAACCCTGACACTGTCCTTGTCCTTGTCCTTGTCCATGCCGCTGCGGTGTCATCGGCACAGCAGCCCCATTACCACAACCAGCAACCTGCTGTGGTTGCTGCTGCTGCGACTGCTTTCTAATAATCCTCGGGTCCGAAATCGTCTTACTCTGATTACTGATCGTGACCTTCTGCTTCTGCACCAGCGCCTGCAACTCCAGAACTTTCTCCTGCAACCCGCCAATCAGCACCGTATCTTGCGCAATCCGCGCCCTTGAGTCCTCCAGCTCCATATAGACAGTCTGTAGCGTCTCCTGCGTGCTGTGCAGGTGGGCACGGAGATATTCGATCTCGAGGGTGAGGTCGTGGGTGTGCTGCTGGGAGGCGCTGAAGCTGGTTGCGGGGGTTGAGGAGGATGTTCGGGAGTGGTGGCTGCGGCTGAGGGAGGGGTTTGGGGTTGTGCTTGGAGTGGTGCCGTTGGAGGTGGAGAGGTGTGAGACTGTGAGCATGGTGGGGGTCGGGTGCCAGAGGCTGGGCTAGACTGGTGTGGAGAGCATTTTGGTTAGAGTGGTTTGATAGAGATGGATGTTTTGTACTAACAGGTTAGCAGTCAGATGCAGAGCTGTGTTGGTGAGTTCTCAGGATAGATTTACAAAAAGAGAAGAGGTGGACGACGAGAGGGGGGAGAATGAAATAGAAGAGAAAAGAGGGCAAACAGTGAGAGGCCTGGAATAAAGAATTCATCAAGTCCATTGTGAGTGAATGGCCACGGTTAACTGCCTGGCTGGGTTTGTCTCTTTTGTTCAATGGAGGGGAGACGCCATCATCACCAGGACCTGGGTCAAACAGTAGCAGCTCAACCGTTTGACTCGTGGGGCATATTCGAAACTCTGAGCTGAGGCATCCGACTACAGTAGTTCTAGGGCTAACTTGGAGCACCGTAAACAGAATAGGTATAATTCACTAAACTAAACACACACGCCAATCAAGATAGCAAGGATACGAATCGAACCCCTATAAACAAGTATCATTGCACAAAATGTCTTCACACAAGTAAACAACAGAAGTGTAAAAAGGACTCGGCACCTACCAGGGGCACAGTAATCCAACTAAGGTAAGCGTAGCAAGACGCTCAACATGCCAAGCTATTCAGAGGTACTATAGAGAGGTAAAAACGCCTAATTAACAATTAGATCAGATACCTACCACCATTGTGGAAAGCCAAAAGCTTTGGTAGAAGGTGATGAAGATTAGATAGCCTTCGTGCGGGAGAAGAGACTGCTGTAGACAGCGTCGACGACGGGCTGCGCGGTAATCTGGCGACCACCGAAAAATCGGCCATTAAGACCCTTGATGGCGTTCTCGCCACCCTGGACACGGTCGAATTTCAAATAGATATCGCCTTGCGAGTTCGGATCTAGGGAAATGTGAACGACATGACCATATTTATCTTCGCACTCAGCGCGGACGTCATCCTCCAGCTCTTTGATCCAGACTTCGCCTTCTTCCCTGTTAGTTGTTAGCAAGTTTGTTCTCATAATCTCGGGGAGGATACATAACTTACTCTGTAGGATCAAACATGTTGCGAAGCATGACACAACGACTTGCCATGTTGACATTAACAGGCAACGGCTTGGTCTCAGTCTTAGGTCGGAGAATCTTGGCCTTGTCATCGGCAGCAGGCTCGGAAGGTTCATCTGTTCTTGCAAGCTTCCTCATCAATGCGTCCCTACTGAAGTTGTTGAAGTTCACACCCGCAACGTCTGTATCATCGAGAGCACTAGCACCGGCTCCTTTTTCGTTCTCCCGGCCGCCAGCACGGTCAAAGTTGTTGGAGCCACCAGCCTGGACACCACGTCCTCCCTGACCGGAGAATGAAGAACCCTGGAAAATCGGTGGTGGGGCTGCACTATGGCTACGATGCGCCTCAGGGGTAAACTTATCGTTTCCAAGGCCAACGCGAATTGCCCGACCAGCAAGGTCAAAGCCGTTCATCTTTTCAAGTGCATCACGGGCTTGGTTGGGATCACGGAACCTATACGCATTAGATCAGGGACCTAGGCCATCATAGGACATAGGGGACTTACTGCACAAAACCATAACCTCTACTCCTGTTGGTTTCATCCTTTTGCAGTTGAACAAATTCAAGTTCGCCAAACGGCTCAAAGACATTCTGGAGGTCACTCTCAGTGATACTGAAATGAATGTTACCCACATACAACCTGTGAAAGGGTGCCCCGTGATTATTGCTACTGGTAGCCTCGGGGTTGCGAGCTTGTCGATTCTTTTCCGCCTCAGTCAACTGCGCAATAATCGGGATTCCTAGAAGCTTTTGCCCAGTAAGTTGAATAGCCTGTGGGACTGACTCCTCGTTTTTGAATTCGACATAGCCGACACTAGACGAGAGTATTAGTCTGATATCCTCTGACCGTAAATGGGAGAGATAGAACTCACCCCTTAGACCTTCCACTGACACGATCCTTGACAATCTGGGCCTCCTTAACAGGCCCAACCTTCTCGAAGAACGCAATCAATTCCTTGGTTCTCAGCCGCGCGGCAAGCTGCTGTACAAAGATGGTGCGCCTATCGCGCTCATCCTCAGTAAGCTCGGGCGTCTTGTCACGACCTTTAGGGGTCGGGCTGCGTCTACGGCTATCACGGCGGCGGTAGCGTTTTTCATCATCATCCCGACGCGGACGAACCCCCGAGGGGCGATAGTATCGATCATCAAAAGGCGAGCGAGAACGAGTGCGCGCGCGGCCCCCACCACGGTAAAAGTCACCACCACCAGAGCGGTAATCGTCACCGTAGCGGTCACCGCGGTCTCTGCGAGACCCCCGACGGCTGTCGCGGCTCCTGCTCCTCTTTCTGTTGCTGCTTCTATGGCTTCCGTTAGCACTGCCATGTTCGCTTCTCGGGCTCTTCATTTCTTCATCTCCATCGGCATCTCGACGGCTGCGGTCTCGGCGGCGGCGTTCCCTTTCTCGTGAGCGGTCACGGTCGCGGCGGTCGGTGCTTTGTTCGGACTTGGAGCGGTCATCGTCGCGGTCTTGGGATTGAGTGGGATCTTGAGGGGGTGGTGCGGCTGTGGACTCGAGAAGAGCTTCAACGTCAAGACCTGACATATTGACGGGTGGTTTTTTTTTTTTTTTTTTTTTTTTTTTTTTGGAGGAAAATGACTCCTCTTTTCCGGAGTAAAGCTGGGGGAACGAGGAGATAGCGCGGAGAGGGTTGGATCACTTTTTTCAGGCGTTAGAGAGTGGCGGCGAATCGGGCGTGAGTTGCGCGAACCCTTCTATTTCAAATCACCAAGTTTTGTTCTCTGTTTTTCCCTTCAGAGTGGCTCTGCACTTGTATACCGGTTTATCGAGAAAAGGTTGTAACTAAGGCTGGTTTACGGCGAAGATGGTACGTGTGGACGTTGTCTCAGGGAAAGGACAACTCCGTGGAGGCGAAAATGTAGTCCGGTCACATGACTCTTGGCGTTCTCTACCCCGACCCGGTTCTCCCTGCTCTGTATACAACGTCTACGGGGTACAGTACTGGCATTCAAGCAAGAAAGAGTTGGCAATGTTATCTATTATACATTAGGTTGTCATATACACTCGTATGGATGCTATAATCAGGAAAATCAACCCAAACAAAACAACCGTGGTCATGTACTGTCCACGGCAGCAAAGACAGGGCTTGCTGTACAAGAAATAAACTAGAAATGCCAAGCAATTAGTGAAAAGCAATGACAATAGTCGAAGCCTGGGTCATTCGTAAACCCATCATTAGGTCATATGCACGAATAAAGGTTGTACGACGCTCAGAGCGCGAGAGAAGTCATTTATCAACCCCGAGTATGCGCTTATTGGGTCTTGACAATCTTGGACGGTGCTGGAGTCTCAAGCTCTGTGCCGAAGATTCTGTCCCAGAAGCGGCTGGTGACACCGAAACCATTGTCGAAATCGGCGAAGTGGTGCTGAAGGTGATACTTCTTGAGCGGCTTGTAGTACGATGGGAGGCTGCACAGTAATCTGTTAGCATGCATTCTTGGGAATAAGCCGGGAATGTACTTACTTCCGGTGGTGGAGGAAATAGTGCGTCATGTCATAGCAAACGTATCCGAAGACACCACCACAGTACGCCAGCACAGCGGCGTACCAGTCATAGAAGATCACAGAGTGCGCAAATTTCCAGAACGGCGCGGCGAGAAGAACGAACAGAGTTGGTGGCATCACAAGTCGGTATTTGTCCATCGGCAGGTAATGGTGGATTCCGTGAAGGAGAAAGTGCAGAGTAATACCGACTCGGTTGTCAGGAAGAAGTCTGATAAGAGCATGTTAGAGAAGAGCAGACAGGTTAAGGAAAATGTATTCATACGCATCAATGTGAAACAGGAACCGATGCATCACGTATTCAATCAGAGTCCAGAAGAAGAGCCCGAAAGCCCAGTAGCCAGCACCAGCGGATGCACTGGACATGCCCGAAAGGCCAACGGTGGTACCGTAGGCGATACACGGAAGCCACATTATCGGAACGACATACCACGCCGTCTTGCTGAGAGGTTCCAAAAAGTTGCCAAAGAGCGGTGCAGAGTCACCACCCCTGTAGTGACGCGGACGATGGATCTGCTCGAGATAGAATTGCTTGCTGAAGCCGCTAGTCCACAGCTGCATAAGCAAGGGCTTGTTGAGATCAAGGAACTTGTGCTGCTGGTAATCTATGGTGATATCCGTCTCGATGGACAAGTCTTCCTCAGTCGACATGCCCGTGCTCTCATAGACAGCCCGTGCTTGTTCCTCCGCGCTTGCAGCTCCATTCGCATTCGCATTCGCCTTGGTCGAAGAGCCAGTGCCCACAAAGCCAACTAGGCTGTCCTCCAAGATTTCGTAGGCCGACTCAGAATGTTCGTGAGACACCACATCGCTCATAATCTCACCCACGTCCTTGCCCGCATATTCGAGAATCAAATCGCCTCCACCAGGGTGATCGTCGACGAACGAGGTGATATCGTAAACTTTCGAACCGATAGTCACATAGCATGATTTGGCGTTGTTATGCGACTCGACCTCAGCTTGGGTCAGCGTTGGCAGGATTCTTCCCGGCATTGTCGCTAAAAGGAGGCAAGACAGCAAATCCCGGTGTGTTGATACGAGTTGGCTAGATCACGTTCGGAAGGACACGTTGGTACAGCGGCGAAAAGTTGGGATGGTGGATTAGTATTCAGGATGCAATGAGGCGAGGTAGGAGGAAGCGCAGGAAGGAAAAATAAAAGATCGGAGACGGAGTGGCGTGAGCGGTCGATGGAATTATCACGGGTCCGTCCGATCCGCAAATTTTCGGCGTTGACTGTTCTTTCTCGTCCGCCAATGGGAGCAGCGGTTATTCTTTTCTATTTACCAAACACCGAGAGACAGCAGTACTGAGCAGTATGTACTCCGTAGGTCGCACGAGGCCTCAAAAATTTGGAGAAACTGTGGCCTGATACGGTATGGTTGGTAATCACTCAACAACAACAGATCATCTGATTTTTCTGATAAATCCACGCTAAACCCTTTTCGGGAGCATACCCCTGACATCCGTTTCAGGAACAGGTTAGACACTGACACCCAGTGACTGTTGGAACGTTGCAAGAGCAGACCCCGGTTGTTGTTATCTCTTATGTGTCGAGCTCGGATAACCATTCCGGATTCTACGAAAGAATTTTGGTATGAGGCGAATGGTTGAGAGTCCTCTTCTGGCTCCGCTACTCCAACTCAGCGAGGGGTATGCAAATCTAGCGACAGTAAGAAACGAATTGATTAACGCAAGCTAGCTACTTCTTATAATACACAAAGCCAGAATACTGATTACAAGGACGGCACACAATTCAGTGGTGGCAGTATACGAATAGAAGTACGCCTGACGGGCAAGACCAAGAAGGAAAAGCAAATAGAGTAAGGCCTTCATGTAAATGACTGTTGCGTTATATCTTTCAAATTATATCAAAAAATACATTCATCGCAATGCAGGATCTTGTATATTCAAATGTACCGTCAATCGATATAAACCTAGATGCGCAAAGAACGGCAAGGATTGAACTTTCCCTAAAAGCGAGCGATGCCCTGGTTGGTTACATCAGAACGATACAGGACCTAAACGGCATAATGAAAATATCGAATTGACGGGGTTCGGTATATCCTGCCTGTGTCGCCAGGCTTGATGATTATCATTGAGATATGAAGACTGAATTCCGGCCCTGAAACTTCATTTAACACAGCAGGGCTGGCGATAACCCTGAGAGCACCCCAAGCACTGTTTTTTTTTTTGTATAATTACCGTGGGTATTGACGGATCTATTGTCTCAAGGCTCTCACCAACTATCCATTCCTCGTCCAAAGTGACGTTTCTTTTGACCTGTAGATATATAACTTAGAATTCATATTATTGAAAATAAGCAGTGCAGCTTTATTCTCAGACCTTTTCTTGGACGAGCTTTCTGAGTGCCTCTGCATCATGTGCGATGCTGTCATCTAATGGTATCACCTCGCTCTTCTCTGCCATCTTCGAGAGTCCCTCCTTTCTATAGCAAGCTTGACGGAAAAGGTATAGAAGGCTATCCGAGGCAATTCTGTATAGCGCGAGTCGTTGTACACACTAAGATGCTACAAAAACAGAAATGATTGGTAGTAACAGGAGGAATAATCAAATATAATCACTTATAAAAGCTGTGGACATAAAGACAAGAAACATCATAAATAGAGACGTTTTGGTGGGGTGATACGCCTGCCGACTAATCACGATTATAGCCCGACATTAAATACAAGCAAGTAGAAGTAGAAGTAGAAGTGAGTACAAGTAGGTAGAAGTAAGTAGGTAAGAGCCGAAAACATGAACCAGCGGTATTCTCGAAGAGTCCGACAGCTGATCCATTCGATTTGGAGGAGACAAGATTTCATGCTGGCTTCCTATTCCATCCCGTAGTGGGATTGTGAAGCTTGCATGAGGTTTAAGCCTGTGTAGTCTCTTTCTATCTCTTCAGGGTCCTCGAACAAGCTGGTTCCAGAACTCAGGTGACCTATTGGTCTGATGCTTGGACTTGGTACCGCGTACATTCAAACTGGTCTCTTGGGCGTTTGAATGGTTATTCCATAGTTATTTGTCAGGTATTAAGCCATGATGGAAGCGTTGAGACTATAGATAGATTTGCGCTTTACCCGTTTAGGAAATCTACCAGCGCCCGCTTTAAAGCGGCGCCAGGGGAAATGCCACGAAAATGTCAAATAATCGAGGCAGCCGTCGTAAGAGAATCATTTTCGAATCACTAGCTGGGACAGGGTAGATTTACGCCTGTCTGGGGTTGTTTGATGTCTGGGGCGTATCACACTGAGTGGTATTGGTGCAATGCTCGCTCCCCTGGACCACATAAGTGCATGTCATTCAATTAGATTGACACCAGTGACTGTTGGAACGTCTGACACCGCCAACTCCCGTCAGTTGAAGACGGTTGGGACGTTGCAAGAGCCGACCCCGTTCAAGCGACCAAAGCGCAACGGGTTTATTTCGGGATCTACAAGTACTCCAAAGTATGAAGGCATTCATATTGCCACATTGAAACGTCAAGGCAAGGCGCAGCAGGTGTTCAAAATAGCTGAAGGAGGCGTCCGCGGAGTGCCTCCGTACTCGTATAGAGACCTCCAGACAGCTGAAAATTCGGAGAAAGTACGGAGAAGTTAGATGAACGTAAAAAAAAAAAAAAAAAAGAACAGACCAGCAAACGGGTGCCTACGGATAGACTATGCGTTAAGGGATTTGGCCTGGTTTCGCTTGTGTGCAGAATGCTCCAAAAGGATGACCCTGAGCTTGCAATCCTAAAGCTGTCAATTGGCTCACTGGTAATTCAAACTGCCCAATTGGAACGGAGCCGTCAATAATCTGACACTGACTCGGTTCGATTGGGCGATACATATCTCGGTACAGGCAAAGTATGGAGTACGGAGGTACGTACCCGATAGTACTGAGAGCTAAGCTCCAGTTAGGATGAACCGAGTTGCCGGAGAGCAAGGCGCTGAGCTGAGTCCATAGGCTAATTTTTAATTAGATTAATTTTCGTATAGGCTCCTTTCTTTTTTTTTTTTTTTTTTTTTTTTCCAAGAGCCATTAGTACGGCGGAACATGGGCGGAAATAGCGGATGATTCTCCCTCCTGCAAAGTATTTCCCGGATCGAATCTCCAAAGTACCGAGTACGTACTCTGTACCACGTACATACTCTTCGTACAGAGTACATACTTCTCGCGCACATATGTATGTGCCTTTGGATGCACAGCTACAAATTTAGCAATATCGCGACCATTGCGCGATCCCGATTACCATTCTGTACACTCTGCACGAAAGTATATGCACATGAAACTCTGGATAGAGATCCCGTATGCAGCCTTGAACTCCGTACATAAAAAAAAAAAAATCGGGGTCGTCCGAAAGTCAGATCCAAGGCTGTCGAGGAATCCGATGCCGGTGACCAACGAGAGCGTCCCGATTGACGGGACTGATGATCCCGTCTGCAAGCTGCACCAGAAGCTGCAGCATGATCTCTGTGGGAATCAACTTATTTGGAGCCGTCACATGGACTTTTGTCTGTTTGGAGACGGAAGTAGAGCTCCGTACTCGGGCCATGGCGTGTACGTCAAGATATATTGGATGGTCAGAGTGTGACTGGTCTTATTCTTTGTTTTTTTGGAGGGATAGATACTAGCTTCGTACCCTTCTTGCTTTTCCGTTGGGCCGTACTCGGTGGTTAGTACCTTGTAGTGAGACTCCTCAGGGATAGAGTTCCTCGGGAGCTCCAGTCAGTACGTAGTACTTGTGCACAACCAGACAAAAAAAGCAAAAGAGAACGTTAGTATTATACGGCAAATACGACAAAAGAAAAAAAGAAGATCCAGACTCCAAAACCAATCCATTCCTAGCAATTTTTTTATGCTTTTCTTTGCTTTGCTTTGTTGTTATATTATTATCCGAAAGACTCAAGAGTCAGGCGAGAACTTAAAGTTACCGTTTCCAGCTAGACTCCAATACCGGAAGTACACAGGAGATACCCGTTCCGACCGGGCGGATCCGGTGTGCAGTGCATTTTGCCCCTGTAATGGGAGCAATACACCGTGATTACAGTAAAATCATGTTAATTGCTCTTTTCACTCTCTCAGGTCGATCATTCTCTCAGAATACACTTGTAGCAGCGCTGTTTGGGTGATCGGGGAAAGGGGAAAGGAAAGCTTGACAGACCAGGGGGACAGTAGTACTTGTACCTCTTTACAAGTACTGTATATAGACCTGGACAAGGACCCCCGATCTATTTACAAGTAATCAATCAATCAACCGTTTGATCTGTCGCCCCAAAAAGAAACATTTGAGTTTTGCTGTGCTGCACGCATTGGGCGCTTTGTCTGCATCTGGCTATTCTTGTGAATCTTCCTACTATCCGGCGGCAATAATTGTTACAAGGCGCAGACTCATATATATTCAACCTCCTCTCCTTCTACTTGTGTACCTGTATACAAGTACATCCCTGCTGACGGTCTTGAGTGAAGTCTCTTTGGCCACCTGTCAATCCTTCGGTCTCGGCCCAGGCCTTCTCGCTTTAATATACACACGACACCCTCCCGCCTCATTTCCTCTCTCTTCCTCATCTTCTTTTCTCACTACATCTTCTCCTTGTCTCCCTGTCTCCCTTTCTCTCTCTCTCTCTCTCTCTCTCTCTATACTCTCGTTAACCTCTCCATCGATTGACCTCTGTTACAACTATATACCCCCTCCCTCGAACCTCAATATCCTCTCCTCCCTCCTGTCTCACCATGGAATCGCCATTGTCCGACTCGTTCACCTTCCCCGGGAATCGCTTAATTTCCTACCTCCAGACCTTGACTGAAACCAAGAAGGGCCTCCCTCATAATATTCCCGTCTGCGTCTGTGCCTCTCACACTATCACCACCACAAATGCCCTGGTCCAGCTGGCATCGTCCATTGGTCCCCACATTGCTATTCTGAAGGTCTTTGCCGACATTATTGACGACTGGTCCGACGACACGGTCCGTCAATTGATCGCACTGGCCAAGCAGCACGCCTTCCTAGTCTGGGAAGGAGGTCGCATTCTCAACTCGACTGTTGAAGTTACTGGCACTTCGGAGTCGAAAGAAGTGAGAAATGAATTGGTGGATTTGGTCCGGAGAAAATACACCAAGGGCGTTGTTAAGACCGCTGCTTGGGCGGGGATTGCGACCGCGTGGGCGTCTGGTGTTGCCGAGGACAACCAGGAAGCCGACATTCTGATTCCGGCCCTGAAAGCGGCCGCGCGGGAAACTGTTGCCAATACTACACAAACTATCCGGACAGAAATTACGGCTGAAAAATCGCCGAATGGCCGTCCGGGCCACGATAACGCTGAAGATGATGACCCGCAACATCTCACCTCCGACTACGTTGTCGTCGATGATGAGAACCTAGGCTTACCACCACGGAAAGCCTCTACAATCTCTCTTACTCAGACTATCACACAACACACCGAGGACTCGACAGAAGACTTTATTTCGCTCAAGTCCGACAAGTCTGAGGTGGGAGACCACCTTTCTGTAAATGGCGGGCAGAAGCGACCATCCATCACCCCGGATGACGATGCGATTCCTCCCCCTCCACTCTTGGCGCGTGGGTTAGTGCTGTGCTTGCCTTCTGAATATACCGACGCTTTTACTACGGACTACAGAAGAAGTTGCATAGCTGCCGCTCGCGCCAACCAAGATTTCGTCATTGGATTCTTATCGGCAGGGCAATGGCATCTTGTGTCTCAACAAGAGGACCTTCTGGATATGGACATGCCTGAATATGACAACGACTTGATTCAAGAACAGCAGCCAGTCAATGACTGGGACGAAGATAAGCCCTATCACCTTGCTGTGTTCTCGATCATCTCCCACCGACTCAACCAAATGCATGGCAAGCACCTCGAGGATTACAACAGCGAAGATGAGGACAACAAGCCTTTGAGCCCTACTACGCCTGTAGTCAACACCTCGTCTGCCGACGTGTTCAACCCATTGTCAACGAAACTCGAATCGATCGTTGGACAAGCGTTGAAGATGCGGGATGCTATCCACGATGACGACGAGGTAACAAACGAACAAACGAACAATGACACAAGGAAACTACCCAGGGTTATGCACATTCCTATTGTGTCGTTACCTTGATTCTCTTTCCTTTCTTTTTTTCTCTTTTTTGGATATTTTACTTCTGTCAAAGTAAATACATATTTTTCAGCCATCCTTTATAATTTTTTTTTTTTTTTCTTCGACATGTCTATGGAAAGCATATTACGATGCTCTCTGTGCTTTCGGGTTTTGTCTTTTCTCTTTCGATTTGTGTTTTATGAAAAATGTTTGGATTGGTTCTCTGGTTTCTTAGGTGGATTATCGAGGGTGGCATTGTCATTGATACCTTTAGTATATACTGCACTCAAAATATGAATATTTCAACAGAACAGCCATTCTCAGTAATAACAGTCTGTTGTTTACTATTTTGATTCCTGAATTGGAACCCACCGTGAAGTCACATGATATGATTACCGAATGTGGATTTTGACATCGACGTCAAATCTTCATGAACTGGCCATGTGTACTGCTCGTGATTCTTGTTCGTTTCATCTGCGCGACTGTCTTTTATATGAGCTTTAAGTGGCCACCAGGATCGAATTCCCCTTTATCTCCATTTAAACGTCGTCCTTTAACGCGATATCCCCGCCACGCCGCCACTTTCTAGCAGTATGGCTTGTTAATGCCAAATTGCGCATGGAAATCTGATATATCGCACGAACCCACTAAAACGGCAACTCTGTCTAAATCTCGTTCAAATGCCATCCGCCACCTCATCAACACTGGCACATAGGACTCCCAAGATTCCAAGACAGATACACTGGAAACAAGACAACCGTCTCCTCTGACTTCCAATTCGGATATGAATTCTGACTATCCTCCATTACCACCATCTAGAGGCCCTGGCTCTGGATCGGAGGCTGGATCTCCGTCTGTTCAGACTTTGCCTCTCCGCGAAGCGGCCGACACCAACGCTCCGTCTGTCTCGTCTGAGGAACAACTACGGGAGTCTACTTCGGGAAATGAGTCCCAACAGTATGTGATGGTCATATCAAGTCACGGGGATGTGATTGTTGAATATGCGGATCGGGACCAGGATGGGCTCCCTTCTGCGTCGTCTATATCTCGGTGGCTAGTCGCCAGTGAGGACTTGATACACAACAGTCCTTATTTCCGGGCTTTGCTTGATCCGAATAAATTCTCTGAGGGGAGGGATTTCATGAAGCAAAAGGCAGACTTGATTGCTGTAGCTGCAGAATCAAGGACAAATGATGATGGAGATGCAACAGATCCATTGTCGATGTTATCACCATTATTGTCCTCTGATGCGGACGCATTAAGGGCAATCCCTACTCTCAGCCTCTCAGTGGACGAAGTCACCCAGCGCCTTGGTGTAAACACCATTGAGCTCTTCCTCAGGGTCCTATCCTACCCGTCTCTGGGAAACACGCAAAAGCGCGTTTTCAATAATGCACTGAAACCACTTCCTCCATCTGTCATCGCCAGACTAATCCACCTTGCGGATACGTTTAATTCCCCACAGGTTGTCCGAGAAGCGCTTAAAAGATCGGGATATGCGTATGGAAAGGGGAGGGTTTCGGTGACGAAGTTCAATCAGTCGTTGTTGAAAATGAGCGAGGATCGTATTCGACATATTATATACATTGCGCACTTTCTCGATGAACCAACTGTTTATCAGGTCATGACGCATACATTGGTTGTGCTTGGATCAAAGTATTGGATTAATGGAGTTGAAGCTCCTTCGGATCCTGAAGATGGTACTTTTCGGTGGCAGTACTTCGCGGATGGTCTCGAAGGTATCCATCCTCAATCCTCTCGAACCCCTGTTTTTCTACGGGTATTAACAGTTTTGCAGAAGAACTATTCCACAGACGCCAATACGTCCTTAACACAATCACAGATCTTCAAGCCTACTTCCTGCGCGCTTACGGTGCCCTCGAAGAAACAACCGGCCCCAAACCATCAACTACAAACCACCCCGTAACAGTACCCGCAACATCGACAACAATCCGTCCTCGCGAATTCCAATGTCGTTGCGGAATGGGCAACTCCAACGCTTGCGATGCGTTCCATCTAGGACAAATGGTCCGATTTTTTGCGCTCCGCACGAAGACAATTTTCTTGGGATCGAGTCTTCTTGATCCGGATTTTACGGTGGATTCTGATGATGAGGGTGTACCACAAACTACGGTGTCAGCCGGACCACCAGCTGACATAACAGCAATCATCGCCTCCATAAAACAATTCCCAGACTACCAAATCGACCCCAACCACACAGGCTGCGGTGTCAGACGACGCATCATCCCTTCCCTGGATTGTGTTGAGCGGTTTGTTGGTGATGGCAGGGGTTTACTAGGTGTCTCGCTACGACAAGAGAATAATAGAGTGCCGCTTTCTGCAAGATCGTGGACGAATCGATCCCTGAGACGAGCGCAGCAAGTCGATGTACGTCTCTCGAGAATTAGTGGGATACATTACTCGCCTCCGTCCTCGGAGCGCACTGCCTCTCAGGAAGAAGATGCGCGGTTATTCTTTACCGCGAAGAAACGGCATTGGGAGGCTTAGGGTCCCCCGGAGCTTCTGGGTCAGCTCCTGGATTACATTCGATTAACGTCACCTTACTTCTCATCTTTTGTCGTTTTGGAGCATCCTCCCGTCTTTGTTCCTCTTCCTTTCCAATTGTTGACACGATGACGATGATATGGTATGATAACGGTCCGGGCTTCCGCTCGTTCCATCATTATTTGTATTTGGCATTGCGCGTCCTTGGAAGATTTGACTTCTTGGCTTGAGTGGATTGGAGTGGGCTGGCATTGACCGTATCGAGGTTAAGGTCAAGGCTCGGGCTGGTGTACTAGTTTGGTCACTGCATGATGTACATGGAACGAAGTACATATATCTGCATTTTTGTTTAGTATATAGGATGGGATGAATATCCCGGGATTAGATAGGGGGTGTATATAGAGACGATTTAATGTGATGTATGTATTAACACCAGAAGACAGATAGATATAAGAGTGTCGATATACGTCTTTGTGTAGATGGTCGTATAAGACTCGTCTTGTTTCATTCTGTACATTAGAGTAGGACAAATCAGAATTGCGGGAGCCAAACAGATAAACAATTCTTTTTTGTTTTCCTCTCTGCCTTTTTAATTGGAAACAAACGGTGTTAGTTCAAGATTTTCTGTTATATCTGATATATAAAATGATGTCGTCGAATGCACGGTGCAATATAAATATAGAAATGAAGAAGGGCAAAAAAGAGAAATAGACAAAAAAAGACAGAAATGAACCTTCCTGATGATAAGTGACAATCTTATGCAAATCCAACAATGCAGTCTGTGCCTGTCCTGTCTATATGGTCTTCAGTCTGGATAATTCCCAACCTTTATTGCAACATAAGAAGGATGATGAAAAGCCTTAGCAAATCGGATCACCCCAAAAATACCCCAAATCGAGATCAACATTCGTCCCATTAGGAAAAAACGACCCCGTCATCTGCCCCGTAGCCGAATCATACGGAAAATAACCCTCATACCCATTTCGACCAGGCGCCGTCCCCTTCTCGGGCTTCATAAACCCCAACAACTCCGGCGGCTCCAGCCCATACGACGCCAGCGTCGCAAGCGGACTGCCACCAGACTGATCCTGGTCCATAGGCGAACAAGTAATAGAATCCAGCTCCGCGGCAAGATTCTCCGCAGCCGCCGCGCTCGCCGCAGAAGTAGTAGCGTCGAAGCTAGCCTCCGGCGAGGCCTCTGCGGTTGAGTCGCCGGAGCAGGGGAGATCGCTCATGTCGACACCGATGTGGGGAGCGAGGCGACGCAGGAAGCCGTCGCAGAGTTTCCAGGCTCGTTCAGCGGCGAGGCTGGTTTTGGACATGGTGGAGAGCCATTCGACTGCTTTTCTGGCTGCTTTGGAGACGGTGGAGGATTTTTCGGGGACGTGCTGCGAGTGGAAGGAGAGTTCGAGGAGGAGGACTGTTGTTGCTTGCATTAGGAAGTGGAGAATGCACCACCATGGGCACATTTTATATAGGAGGGGTGTGTCGGAGGTTTCGGGGAAGAGGGTTAGCATGTGGCAGGCTGACTCGACGCATTCTGCTGCGGTTTTGCTGCAGAAGTCGTATGCTTTGTCACCTTGGGGGCGGATTGAGTCCAGGCGGCAGAGGCACGGCCTTGTGATGCCAATTTTGGTACTGTAGAAGAGAAATGCGAGACTCATCTTTTGGCTTGTGGGGCACTGCGATGTCTGCGTAGATGTGAAATCGTACGGAGCAGGCAGGTTCATGAACCAGGAGTCAATCTCGAGCATTAGACTCTGGATGGCGAACTCGGTGCTAGCCCAAGGTGCGCGCACTGCTTCAGGGCTATAGAGCTTGTTCGTCATCCGCTTAGCAATGGACGTCAATGTCGTCAAATGCAGGAAATACAGCGACATGCAAGGCGGAAGACTCTTTATGTACTCATTTCCACTGTTATCCGAGTCCTTGGGATTAGCTGTGGCCGCTGGATCGTTGGTATTGCAATCCAGTGAAGCCTTTAGGCTTGAGGTGCTGGAATTAACAGCAATACGGGCCAATTGGCTAGGTCCTCCTCTGTTCGGGCTGCTAATCAGGCGAGAAACTTCTTCTTTCTGAAAATCGGTTTCATCGAAAGGAACGGGCAGGGGCGTCGTGCAAGTACTCTCGACGATGCAAGAAGGCCGTCCCGTCAGAACACTCAGAAGGTGCTCAACGGTGTACAAAGACCACCAGACGCGGTATCTTATTTCTTTAGAAGTGTCTGAAGTGCAGTCACCTACATTCCGTAGATGTAATCCAAGAGCAAAAGCACCCTGGATGGCACTCCCAGTCAACTTCCAAGATCTAGGCCAAGAATGTCAGCGTCAGATGATGAATGAAAGATACGCAGAACCCACCGATTGACATGGCCCGATGCCAATAAATAGAAAGCAGCCAGTCCTTCGACCTGTAACTGCTGCAGATCCGGATGTTGAAACAGCTGGCCCTCCATACTCAGAGCTCTGGCCCTGCAGAAATATATATGATGATCATCTTCATTTCCCTTCCAGCTTGCATCAGTAAGATGGGCATATTTAGCCGCGACTGCAAAAACCAGGTTCAAGATTGAAAGCCATTTATTGCCTGGCTTCAAAGATGGTCGATTGAAGAACACCTGAAACTGGGAGGCAAATGTCGAAATGCCTATTATGGGGAAAGAAGGGTGAACTGAAGCCAAGTAGACATTGAAGAGCTTCGTTGCAATGTCTCGCGACGGAACCTCGTACATATCAACTTGCTCAGTCGCTGGTATGTCAAGGTCGTCAATGTAGTAATTTGACGAAGCTACCCATTGGTCATTCTTCCCCTCAGCCTTTGGCGTCAAGGTAGGGGAAGGCAATCCCGTGCTATCAGCCATATCAGGGTCACATGCATCGTATTCTTGACTGATTTCTCCGCTCAGCTTTTGTAGCCAGTTTATCTCGGAGCTCTTGCCAATAAATCCAGTGGCACGCGCGGTCTCGTCTCTGTTGAAGTCTTCCTCTGTATGAGCCATGACTTCGAAAGGCCCAACAGATGAGGACCGCGAAGGCGATTCAGAGCCAGAGTTCCATGGAAGTAGCTTCAGATCTCCGGACGCAGCGTCGTCTGACTGCATGTTCATATCGGAGGATGCTTCCTGTGCCCACTTAGGAAAGGCATACTCGAGTGTATGAAAGGGGTTTATGGCATACCACGTTCAAGGCGATGCTCATCAATTGCTCATCCGAGACGCCAAAACGGCTACTCAGTTTCCGGATCACATCCTCATAGGCCTGTACTTTGGCTGATAGACTGGCTAGTTGTCTTTGGAGGTAGCCATATATGTTAGTCCGACACACTTGCTCTAACTGGCAATAGAAGAATCTCACCTCTTAGATTTCTCCCGTTTACCATCTGTATAGCAGCATATAATCCCGGCTTCTCGGCAATTTCGACAGCCAGACTTGTCTCCAGTGCATTTTGTTTTCCTTTGTCTGCACGATTCGCACGCTCGACGAACATGGCGGCGATGAAACCTTCCTGGTGATGTGAAAGCAGACTCTGCACCTTCAGCAAGTCTTGGTATGGCCATCTTTCCAGTACCCAAGCGGTCTGCATCGTTCCCTGTCAGGTGTGGTAAGGGATTGTCCTACACATACAATTTCAATTAGCTTCTGTTGATGGAAAGAAGGGTGTAGTAGAAAGCTCGCTTACCATACGCGGGGTCTCCGTATCAGCGTAAGGCAACTTGAACAATGTTGGCTGCTCTGCCCAAGACGGGAACGGTAAATTGCTCATTGTGTCGATATTTGTTGCGAATTGTGAAGAAAAAGGACACTGTAAACGCATTAGCCGTTTCTCAGCACAATTGCTCCGTGGAGAAGCTTTGTTCACCTCAACAATTCGGCACTGTATGGGGAGGTTTCAAGCTAGTAACATTATGTCAGATATACCTAACACAGAGCACTATGGAGCTTCTCTCACCGTTCATAGAGGAAATGCTGCTGCATCCCCACAGAGGCAGTCAAGAAGATGTGTTAGGTGGAGTATGAATTGAGTATCCCAAGACACCGGAATTGTGGGGGACTATTGATTGATTGAGAGCTGCAAAAGACTGGGGAAAGTTGATGGTGAAGGGGAGAAACTGAAAGTATAAGCTGAATTGAGAATCAATGGAAAGCTCAAGGATTATGCATTGTATAAGGCCGGAACTCAAGTGCGAGTGGGGAATGAGCGCCCCGGAAGTCTTCCCATGGGCACTCGAGCCTATGAGAAGTAGAACCTTCAATTAAGGAACCTGAACCAAATGAATTGCAATTCGGGGATCGGGGATCAGACGATTTGCAGCTAACCCCGAAGATTGACAATTCCCCATCAGAGTCACCGGGGCCATATGCTCTAGTGGCAAGTATTAATATACCCATCATGTTTAGGATTTTGCCTCTATAGCAAACGATGATGTCCTTAGAGTCTCTTAGACGGACTTAACCGCTTCCGGTGCTTATACTTTGTCGGTTATCCCCGACATGTTAGGAAAGGGCTCATGGCTTTGGTAGAGATTCAAGAAGATGAGACCTCGTGTGTTACCATGGGAGTTTCAAGCTGGGGAGGTCTTGGGAGTATGGCCAGAACGCAAGCGAAGGCCCATCTCTGGATACCCCGTACTTGCAATCTCCTAGTTGAATGCCTGACATCTATCCGGGGCATTATGCAATTATGCAGGCATCTACAGATCCTTTTGTGCACCCCGGGACTCAAGCATATAGAGTCGTGTGTATACCGTGGCAGCTTAGCGAATCGAGCGTAATCCAAGCCTCTGCCAAGGGAATCTGTGATCAGTTTTGGTGTCAGTCTCTTTGGGCCGTGCCGTCAACAACGCCTCCGCCAACTCATCAAATTGACGTGAGACGGAGTGGCGCGGTGATTGAAGCTGAGCCTACTATGCATACCCCGGACTTCCTTAGCTACAAGGACAGCTCCGTTATCGGGCCTAGCTATCCAGCCACCACTTGGACAGTGCGTAGACGATCCATGGTGAGCGATCGAGGCACGAAGGTCTAGAATGAGGAGTGACATAGTGCCTGGCAAGCTTAGCTGCTGGCAGCCAGCTCTCTCCGCTATTCAGGTCCGTGGTTCTCTTCCACATAGGGAGGAGGCGACGGAAGGATAATCTTGACGTGCCTTCATTACGCCCAAATGATCAGGACGAGTCGTCCGACTCGGATGTGTGAGATCTTGGCAATGCTGCCCATCAAATATGAGAGAGGTGGAAAGAGAAGTGAAGGCTTTAGAAAGTAGGCGTTGAGGAAGTTGGAGGTGGGTTGCTGGAGGTGGGTTGCTGTCAGTGCCGGTGCGTCATTCCCATTGGTTGCTTTCGGGTCCGCGTTGATCTTAGTACAATAGGACCATGTGCCTGAGTTTATTTGGTAGCTCCGTTTGGTTATGTCGGATAAATATACCACTCTGGACTGCAGAAGAAAATATCTTGAAATAAGAAGAATGATATCTAAAGCTTCAGTAAAACACCTAAGAAAACAAAACAATGGCCCTGGCCGGAATGAAGAAGCAGAAGAGAAATCACAGTAGCCACAAATCGCAAGTCCGAACATCATTAGTTATTCTATACAGCTCAGGAATAAATTACTCGATCGTGTAGCCTTCTGCAACGCTCTTAACTTCCTTGGAGAAGCCAGTGCTTTCACCTTCCATCTCTAGTAGAGCAACGTTTGTAACGTCGACCTCGACGAAAGGCTTGGCCTTGGTGAACCGCACGTTCATTGGGAAGTAGTCAGTCTCGTCACCGCCGTCAGCGGACTCGAACTCGAAACTGCCAGACGCATTGTTCTCATCCACAGTGCCAATATTCCAGTCCAAGCTATCCCCGGAAACTTCATACGCTGCATCAAAGCTGGACACGGCGGGCTCGGCTGCGCCGTACGGGATCGTGACGACGACGTCACGCAAGCTATCGGAGCCAGTAAGCTCGTACTCAACCGTAACGGTGGTCGAGTCGGAGCCCTTGTTCACCCAGACCGTGAATGTGATAGGAAGAATGTCGGCATTGTCCGAACCGGAACTGGCGACACGCCAGCGCAAGACGCCGATCGCGTTGTTGGCGGGGAACCGCTTGGATGTGTCCTTTAACTGGATCGTGGATGAATTGGTAAAGGCAGCCTTGTCAACGTTCGGGTGGGTGCGGAATTGAGCGCCATGTGTAGGGGTGGCGAGAAGGTCGAGTCTAAGCTTCGTGAAAGATGGATCGGTGATACGGAGTTGGAGGTCACCCTTGACTTCAAAGGATCTCAATGCGCCCTCTCGAGTAAGCGCGGCGGAAATGGTCTCGGCAATGGTAACGGAGACTGGTTCTCGGTCTGCAGACAGGGAAGCACGGGCGGATGGTGCCTTGTCGACCACAGGGGTTGAGGCTTGCGGAGTCACCAAGGGGCTCGATTCTTCGGCTTCAGGACCCAGGTCACCGCGAATCTTCTCGTAGATATCTGTGTTCTTCTTGCCGAGTTGCATTCCTTTTCCGCGGGTGGGAAGGGGCCTGGATTCGATCTACATTAGTCACGATGGCCAAAAAGAAGCGCTGTCTAGGGGTGCATACTTGGCAAACGTCTTCTTCTTCTCTGCTTCGTAGGAATCATAGGTATCGGGCACAGCAGGGCGCGATGGAGGACTATAGACGGGATAAGATGGAGTTCTTGGTGTGGCGGTACGACCAGTGCGCGCTGCCTCCTTCCGTTGCATCTCCAGTTGTTTTGCCTTCCTCTTGCGCTCTTCACTGGCCTCGAGCTCTTTGTTCTGCAAAGCAAGTCAGTCTTGCCCCACGACAAATGAAACCAACCCCCATGCATAAACATACCCTCTCAATGATCTCTTGTATTCTCTCCTCGTGACTTTCCATTTCCAGGAAGGTTTTGATCTGAGATAGGGTCAGGTTCTCCCTGTAGCCCAATGTCACCAATTCGTCAAACGCGCTGAGCAACTCGAAGGCATTGCGCAAGATTTCCCTCTCGTCCAGGCTTTTACAGATGCTGGTGGTCACTTGGGCAAACAAATGAAGACTGTCAATGTCTTGGAGGATGTTCGATTGGCGGTTGGTGATAAGGACGATGTACAGCTCATCGAGCGGCTGGTAGACGAAGCGCACATTGTCTTGTTCGACGATCGTGTGTTGAGTTCCCGAATCAGCCAGCTTGGGGAAGGATGCGAGCAAGGCTTCAATTCTAGAACGAGCGATTTCCCGGAATTGGCGTGAAAGTACTGCCTTACCCCCACGGGTGCATATCGACGCTGCGAGAACGACCTGTTTGTTGTGGGTGGTGGTCAGCGTAAATTCAAGGGAATACCAAAATTGAAAGACAAACCATGGCTCTGGATAGTTAAAGATCGGATATCAATGATTATAACAGAAAATAGCACGCTCTTCTGGACGTGAGAGGGTGGTCAGGTTGTCTGCTCGAAGCCAGATGGTCTCCCGCGGAGTCGCTTGCTGTTCTCTTTCGTCTCCGTTGGCACGTGCACCGGCGCTATCCCCTCGCTTACCACAGCACAAGCAGGAGCCCGTCGGTCTCTCAACCTCCTCCGTTACTCTACCATACCTGTTTCCTATCAACTTCATAGGTAAAAAAGGGCCTTATTGTCGCTCTTTCTTTCTTTATATCGCTTTGCCCTTTTCTGGGTTTCCACTCTTCTGCGCGTTGCCACTGTTGTCGCCCTGGCACGGTGTGGGAACGCCACTGAAACTTTTTACGCGTACCTGTCGCTCACCTATCTATTGATGCTTTTTTGCCATGACAACAGCTCCTTCAATAGCATTTCCCACTATGGAAGTTCCTACTGCAGATGATACAATGGAGATGGCTTCGCCTCTTCCAGGGCACGCTGATGATTTCGACATTGACCTCGATGTCATGGAAGACCAAGCCTCGAACGCGGATAAGGACATGATGGGCGCAGACGATTATCCGGATGAGTCCATCGAGATAGAATACACCCGAGATGGAGCGAACGATGCGGATATGATGGACGATGTCGCTGAACCGGCCATGGTCGACGCTGATGACCAATATCCGGAAACGAACGATAACGTCGAGATGCAGTATTCAGCGGACGAGACATACGAAGCAGAAATGTTAGAAGATGACTACGATGAGGACATCGACGTTCCCATGCCCAAGTCGGATGAGCAAGGCCCAACAACTGCCCAGAATGATATTGGCCAGAAACCGGAGTTTGAAATAGAACCCCCACAAACGAACGATGTTATTCAAGGAGAAAGCAAGAAACCTGCCTTGGAAACCCATGTGGAACCCACGGAGGAACATGTGACTGAACCTACCGAGGCACCACACACGGAACAGGAACAGCGCGATCACCCTGAATCTGAACACGTTCAAGAGGCCGGACCTCAGCCGGACAGCTCGGATCCTTTGGATGATAATCTTCCTGAGACTAACCAGACAGAGCGGGATGCTGTGCAAAGTGCGCAACCCGATCTTGATAAAGATGGCCCGACGGATTCAAAGCAACCTGAAGAAGGTGCCGGTGAAGCAACCGAAGCCCAGTCACCCCTTGATCAGCCTAAGGAGCAAGAGGTGGAACCAACAGCAGTACAAGATACTGAGCAGCCCAAGGAGAAAGAGCAAGGAGCCGACATGAACGGGCATGTAGCTTTGCACCCCGTGAAAGTCTATTACCAGGATAATGAGGTCTCTCTGTTTCCCCCTCGGGAAGGTGATTTATCTGAAACATTTTTCCTCGAGGATGAGAGTCTTGCCTACGAGAACTTTGGGAAGCTTTTTGAATCTTTCCGTGAAGTTCTTCGGGAGCATATTGGAGAAAATGATGTTCTAGTCGTAGATATTGACGCTCTGAACATTCAGCTAATAGAGGTACGTGGCCCTATTTTATACATAATTGGACTGTTCCCGATGCTAAATTGCCTGTGCAGGATTCCTTACACTCGTCCAAGGTGACATTACGTCAAATCATCAATGTATATCTACATCTTTGCGACAACGAAAGCATTGGTGAACCGGAATCCTTATACATTACGCTGAGCACGAAGCTGACCACTTCCGCGGCTATATCTGAACTTGCCGCTGCGGCGAATGAAGGCAAAGGGCTTTCCGAAATCTTCTCTTGGGATGAATATGACGAAGTAGAGCCACTCTCAGCAGGGCCTGATGCTGAGCCTGATGCTGAGCCTCAACATGATCCCGAATTCCAACACCAAGCCCCGGAAGAGTCCCAAGAGCCTCGGATATTTCAAGAACATGAGGAACATGAAGAACCTGCAGAACACGTCGCAGACCTTGAGGCTCCAGGGCGCGAAGAGCCTGAGGTGGTTGAAGAACAAGAAAAGGCTGAAGCATCAGACGAACGACAGATAAACGAAGCTGCCGAAGCTACTCAAGTTCCCGAGCAGGATGCCGCAGAGCACAAGGAAGCTCATAACCACGAACTCCAACCTGAGCTTACCAACGACGCCGAGCCCGCTGTCCATGAGGGAGCTCATGTCGAGCAAGAAAACCAGGAACAAGAAGATGACAAGCTTGCTCCCAATCAGCCTGGCGAGGAAGTTGAGAAGGCTGCCCTCCCTGAAAAGGGTGAGGATGAGGAATATGGAGAGATTGATGAAGGGGAGTACGAGGACGATGTTCAGGAATATCACGACCCTGAGCTCGAATATCAAGATCACCCTTCTAACGACAGGTCATATGACTCGGAAGAGCAGAAGACGGAGTCTACTGCCACTATTGCCCCCTTGCCTGCAACGGACAGACAGCAAGACGTTGAGCAGTCTGCTGATGTCGCTGAGGCAGATGGTGACCTTGTTGAATACGATGAAGTCGAAGGCACGGGGGGGGAGGATTACCCCAACGATAACACTAATCTAGATGCGCCGGAGCATGACGAGTACTCCGAGGAGCCAGGATACAACAATGTCGACGGTGCGTATGATGAACAGAATGCCGAGGAGCCACGCGAAGAGCCTTCGTCAAAGACCCATGACGCAAGTGATGGGGATGAAGACCAAGACCGTACTCCGCAAGAAGAAGTCGCCGACGAAGCCTTCCAAGGTAATGAGGATGCCGTGCATGGTCAACCTGAGGATGGCGTTTCGGATTCAGCACAAAATGACGCTCGGGCTACTCCAGAGCCTGCGGATGAACTGCTCGGAATTGCGGAAAGCGTGATGGGCAGCCCGTCTAAAAACGCCAAGGACAACAACGAAACCGCAGATTCTGGTGAAGTCTTGGATAATGACGCTGAGTATGTCTCATCAGCAACTGCCGGTGAAGGTGTCGAAGAAGTCACCTTTGATGGCAACGATGATGAATTCTTCAACCTGGATTTCGACGATGAAGCTGGCCCGGAGACGAATGTTTCTGATGCGGTGGCCGACCACAACGTCTCTACCAAACGTACACGCGATCCCGAGGATGAAACTGATTTGACCGAAACTACCCCGGATGCCAAACGCACGCGATCCTCGTGAACGTTGCGGTTCTATGCTTGTGACGTTTCCATGTATCCCGGCAATGCCATGATCTTTCGATCGGCATTCCAAAACGAGTCACTAAATCACCATCAGAGCGGTGTTTGCTCCTGCACGGAGACAGCTCCCCGCTCCAGCAGTACTAACCGTGAACCCAGTCTAGCGGTTCGATATGGAAGCATTAAAATGTCGAGTCAGGTACGTGGTCCCTATCCCCTTTTACTCTTTCCAGTATTACCCCATCATCTGAGTGGAGGTGTTTGGCAACATTCATCTCGCTCTCTTATCATCTGCCATCTAGAGGCGGATGCCAACCAGGTTTGTATATGAAGATTCTTCTTTTTCTCGTCACTGTTTTTATGTCTTGGGAATTTGTGATACCTTTTTGTGCTTGGGTTCTGGCGTTTATGCGTCTATGGTGCGTATTTTCATTTAACCCATCTGGTTTTGTTGTTTCTTTTGATAGCATCGGTGGCGTCGTGACAGTTCTATTCTTGTTGTGGTTTGGTTGTTGCTTTTTCTCTTTCTTCCTGGACTTTCCCCGGATAGTATCCCACTCGTGTCCTGGTTTGCTTACGGGCGCCAATCTTCTTTGGTATCCGAGGAGTAGGGCATGATGGATATTATGCTGTGAAGAGCCCTAGGGTCCTTCTTGGCAGCCGGACTTGACAGGCTACTGTTCTCCCGTGTTTAGTTAGCTATTTACTGATAGTTGGTGGGTTTTCTGTTTCTGTACACTTTCGAGATGATTACGGGATGTTTCTTATTCCTTTTGGGGAGTATAATGGGGACTATATTAGTCGTGAGGTCGATTAATAGCTAGAACGACCTGGGAAAAATATCAAAAGTTTCATTGGGCTTCTTGTGCTATAGTTTTGTTTCGTTACCGTTTCTAATAAGTAACGCTTGCTTTGGTTCTCAAATTCAAGCGGTCTTCATTCCGCCCTGTCTGATCAGGATTGAAGTCAAAGTAGTAATGACCCGGTAATCAGGGGAAGAACTACAACCAAGGAATCAACCTACTAGTTAAGGACCATAGGTTGATAGAGCTGTCTGTGGCTACGTGGCTGAACGGCTGTGGCTGAAGAGTCCTACCGGAAACAGATGGCGAGGAATTATTATTAGCAATTGTCGATGAAACGCCGATCGCAGACTTGCGGGCGCACTTTCGGGTCCGTCCACAGGAAGGGGAATAGGTTAGCGAAATGAAATGGCGGATGAAACAATGCAGAAAGTTGTGTGCTGATGATGTATGAGAGCATAATTTAATTAAAGCACACACATGGCGGAACTATGGCCAGATACATACAAGTACGGGGTAATAGCGTAGTGGTAGTGATACAGCGATTCGCTCCTGTTCTGTCCTTTACAAGTACTCCGTAGTATTCTTTGTATTCTTTGTCTGTTCTTGCCCCTACCGATTCCGGAATACTTCACTTGTACGGATGCAATCGAATATCCGTCCCTGGTTGTGCCTTACTTACGCGTTCTGCCACAGCCTCTCCATCGCCGCTCATCTTTTCTCCTCCTCATCTATTCTTTTTTGCCTCGTTTCAACTGCTTATTCGGCCGTAGCGCACGTGGACAGAGATCCTGTGACTGACTGATCCGACCGGCGTCTGGCAGACTTCTTTTTGTGTCATTTCTTGTTTGACTTGTTTTCTCTTTCTTCTTTTCCCCTCCTCCAGGCAGGCCTCGCTTTATCGCTCGCTATAACCAATTCCCCCCTTGCACAACACCACGCTCTTTCTATTGCTCTTTTCAGTGTTTTTATTGCTTTAAATAAACCAGCTGCATTCGATTGACCGCAGAATAATCGTGGACAGGATCCAATATCTGCAATAATAATCGCTGCGGTTGTGTTGTCCTGTGCCTGTCCCGGACTTCCGCGCGTTCGCTCCCCAGATGCTTGGCTAGATTCCCAGCCGGCCTTTCCCAACCATCCATTCATCGAGTTTCCCGTCTTCTCGCTTTTCACTTCTTTACTTTCTACCACACCTTCTGCCATTGCTGGAATATTGGAGTTATCCGACACAGGGAGCAGTCAGCTCCTACGTATTAATGGAAATGCTTTCAGAAAAGTATTGTGTTCCCCCAGTCCCCGCCAATTCCACCCTACGTTGCCAGCGCTTTCATTGTCGGTCCCATGTGCTGACCGGTGTTTGTTTCCTTGGGTTTATAGGTACATCGGCCTTATAATGGCCATTTTATCAACAATGGCTATAGGTATGTGGTGTTGTGCATGTTCCTAATCGTTCCGAATCGTCTGTTGACCGGATCCCAGGCACCAGCTTTGTTATCACGAAGAAGGTTCGTCGCTTCGCATTCGATCCTCGCGCACATGTTCCCTCCCGATCACCATGACCGCAATTCCCGATTCGGCGCATCGATATTCTATACAATGGGCAAGACTGATCGTGTACGGTGTCTAGGGTTTGATGCAAGCCAGCGAACGACATGGATTTGAAGGCGAAGGGTTCTCATATCTAAAGAGTCCCGTCTGGTGGGGTGGTGTTATTACACGTACGGAAAGCTTTGTTTGCTATGGCAGTGGCCGCAAAAGAGTATGCTGACAGGTGTCTTATAGTGGCCATTGGAGAAATCGCAAACTTCGCCGCTTATGCATTCGCCCCCGCGATCCTTGTCACACCGTTGGGTGCCCTGAGTGTTTTGATCGGGTGAGGACTACACAATGCGGATGCTGCTGCAGAGGTCTTGGTCGCTAACATCGTTTGTACGATAGGGCCGTTCTCGGGTCGTATTTCCTCCAGGAGAGGTTGGGTACATTAGGCAAGCTGGGTTGCGCAATGTGTTTGCTTGGATCAGTCGTGATCGTTCTCCATGCGCCTCCGGACAAACCTGTCGAGAGAATTGACGAGATCCTTCACTATGCTCTTCAGCCAGGTATGCTCCTTTATTTTAGCGAGCGCATTGCAAAAGAATGCCGTTGACACATTTCCCCTAGGATTCCTTTCCTATTGCCTTGCGGTGGCCATCTTCTCGACCGTCATGATCTACCGGATAGGACCGTTATACGGAAAGAAGAACCCGCTCATTTATATCTCTATCTGCTCGACTGTTGGCTCCGTCTCGGTCATGTCTGTCAAGGCCTTCGGTATTGCCTTGAAGCTTACATTGGGAGGCCACAACCAGTTCACTCAGCCCTCGACCTACGTCTTTGCCATCGTCACCGGGTTCTGCATTCTGACGCAGATGAACTATTTCAACAAGGCATTGAATCAGTTCTCTACTTCGATGTAAGCGAAACGAAGAAAAGCCGGCAGGAAGGAGGAAACACAATGCTAATGTTTGACACAACAGCGTCAACCCTCTGTACTACGTAACGTTTACTACCGCCACGCTGTGCGCCTCGTTTATCCTATTCAAAGGCTTCAACACCACAGATGCCGTGAACACCATCTCTCTGCTCTGTGGATTCCTGATCATCTTTTCCGGTGTCTACCTTTTGAACCTCTCGCGACACGATCCCGACGGGCGGCATTTGCTTAACAAGGTTGATGACGAAGCCGTACCCACCGATGCAATTGCG
Source organism: Aspergillus glaucus CBS 516.65 (assembly GCF_001890805.1). Classification (NCBI taxonomy): domain Eukaryota; kingdom Fungi; phylum Ascomycota; class Eurotiomycetes; order Eurotiales; family Aspergillaceae; genus Aspergillus; species Aspergillus glaucus. Next base: position 726,868 of record NW_019170455.1, read on the forward strand.
AGTTACCAGACCCGACGCTCTATGCAATCCCGCCGCAGCAACGAACCTCATCGCCGCAGTTCGTCCAGCCTCGCCACCTTTGTGAACGGCCATGGGGACCGAGAAGGTCTCATGAGCTCGTACGATGTCGAGAATCAGGCCTATAATTTAGCCGACTTGGCCGAGGAGAGCGATGGGGAGCCAGGCCCAACCTACAAGCAAAGCCAGGATACTGGACGGTCAGGCAAATTGGCCCAGAGCTAGTCACGATACGAATTTTCTTTTCTCGTTATTTCCTATGATTCACCACCTCTATCTTTCCGCCTTACGATAAAATCCAGTTTATTGATGCTTCTTCCCGCTTTTCCTTTGGGGTATTCCGTTTCTTGTCTTTGTTTACCTCTTCGCATTTGACTTTTTTGGATGCAATTGTATTTCTACTTGGAATGAATGGGATAGGAGCAAGAGATGTCATGAATGATTTTAGGCGTGGTTTGGATTTCGATTCGATTGTTGCACCCTTGATGTGACAACTATTTGCGACGCGCAATGCCTGAGACACAAAAATCCGCTTTGTATATATGTACCAGAGACCTCAAACCTTTGAATAGATTTTTTTTTTGTGTAGACATTTTTGTCTGTTTCAAGCAATAGTCTTCAATAGTCTTAGTCAATAGTCTTAGGGGGTCTTATCGGTTGTTCGCCCCGCGGTGCAATTCTCGGCCCGCCAGCTATGATGTCGGAGATGCCTACGGAGGCACCAGGAGCAGGCATGTCGCTGCAAACACACCACGCACTTCTGTTCGCAACAGCTATGCAGTCCATGCTACTGCAAATTCTATTAACGTTTCTCAACTGTGCAGGTTAACGAAACAGAAAAAGCTACAAGCAAGAAGATCCCCTACCTCGAAGCCTCTCCTCTCCATCTCCACCGGATTCGATATGCCGGGCTTGATCCGGAAACTACTCATTTTCGCGGCTGTAGACGGCCTCATTCTCCAGCCGTATGGGAATGGCTCGCGACATAACGGCGGCAATAATGACTCTTCATCAATCCGCATCGAGTACAAGACGAGCAAGATCTCCTCATTTCCGGCATCGGCGTTGTCGGATGAGATTGAGGGGAAGCAGCAGGATGCTGGGTTAGAGGCTTATGGATTAGTTGGTATGTGGTCCTTATACTCATTACTGACCCGATTGGCAAGGTTGAAATTGATTCTAATTCTCTGGGATTGGTTTAGGTCTCCTATCCGTTGCACCGTACTCCTTCCTCATCCCGATCACTCAACGGCAACAAGTCGCCCAGATCCAGGGAAACCCGATCTACGCCGTTAAAAATATCGCCCTGATTCCTACGTCGTCGCACGCAGACGCCGTCCGTGCAATTGCCCAAGCCAAGGAACATCTCTTGAAGGATGGGGCCAGTGACCTTGAGACCGAGGACGATGATGACGATGGCAGCAGTATAGCAGACACAGACACGGATGCAGGCGAGGATATCAGTAACACGGTGCCGGATTTGGACTCTCATCATACTGCAGGGCCATCAGCGCATGCACGAGGTCGGAGTATCACTAGTATTGCTGAAGATGTGCTTGGGAAGAATGTGCGGTTTGGTAGGTTCGCGGCGAGCTGGTTGTCTAGGAAGACCTTGGGACTACCTGGGTTTGGGACAGTGGATCGTGATACAACGGAGATGTTACTTGGGAAAGACAGTCGTTCGGTAAATGATACTCCTGAGGGTCAATCTGTGGTCGACAAGGAAGCGAAACCCGAGGAAGAGACAACTCTGGATGAGAAAGAGCAGACCCCATTGCCAGAGGCTAGGGTTTTGCAATCGTCCGACCATATGGTGGAGTTGCTGCCCAAGTTGCTCCGTTACGTGAAGCTGTTGTTTGCTTCTTCGCAGAACTTCTTCTTCTCGTATGATTATGATATTACACGGCATATTGGGGCTCAGGAGCCGCGCAATGGTCATCGTCCATTGCATACGGTTGTGGATCCATTGGTAAGCCGCATTGACTTATCCCCCCGGCTTATTACTATGGAGGCTAACTCTTAGGCTATAGTACTTTTGGAATAAGCACCTCATTTCCCCATTTATCGACATTGATGCCCATAACTATGCTCTGCCATTGATGCAGGGATTCGTCGGCCAGCGAGAATTCACAGTAGCGGCCCCTGAGCCTCCATCTCCAGAAACGGAGAAAGGGTCAGAGGAAAGCACAGAAGGCCAGATCTTGGGAAACAAGGAGGAAACCAAAGAACTAGAACCTGAGGCTCATAAACGTGATTTTCTTCTTACCCTGATCTCTCGACGGTCAATCAAACGGCCTGGCCTACGATATCTTCGCCGTGGTGTCGACGACGACGGAAATACTGCCAATACCGTGGAGACAGAGCAGATCCTCTCTGTTCCTGATTGTGATTCTTCCAGGAATGTCTATACGTATCTCCAAGTGCGCGGGTCTATTCCGCTGTATTTCTCTCAGTCGCCATATGCGTTTAAGCCAGTGCCGGTCCTTCATAATTCGACTCAGACGAACCAGGTCGCTTTTGAGAGACATTTCCGGGATATGAGTCGGCGATACGGAAAAGTTCAGGCAGTTTCGCTTATTGACAAGCAGGCTGGAGAGTTGAAGGTCGGCGAACAGTATGAGAAATATGCCCAGACTTTGAATGAGTCTGGAGGAATTGATGGTACGCCGCTTGGTCTGGAATGGTTTGATTTCCACAATGAATGTCGTGGCATGAAGTTTGAGAATGTGAGCCGTCTTGTACAACGACTGGACACGACTCTGGATGAGTTCGGTTATGCTGCCGTGCAAGATAACCAGGTCCGCCAGGGCCAGACGGGCATTATCCGGACGAACTGCATGGATTGTCTGGATCGTACGGGCGTTGCGCAATCTGCCTTCGGCCAATGGGCTTTGGAACGTCAATTGAAGAAAGAAGGCATCGACGTGGACCTTGGCGGTAATTCAGCCTCGCAATGGTTCAATACACTCTGGGCAGATAACGGAGATGCTATCTCGAAACAATACTCGTCCACCGCAGCCCTGAAAGGTGACTATACACGAACCCGGAAGCGTGATTACCGTGGTGCGCTAAACGACCTCGGCCTGACACTATCTCGGTACTTCAACAACATCGTCAACGACTACTTCTCTCAAGCTTGCATTGACTACCTCCTTGGAAATGTCTCGACACAGGTTTTCCCCGAATTCGCCATGGAAATGCAAACCGCAGACCCAGGTATCTCGATGCAGAAACTGCGCCAGAACGCCATCGATACAAGCTGCAAGATCGTCATCAGCGAGCAATCCGAGGAGTTCCTCGGTGGATGGACGATGCTCAGTCCGCGACAACCGAATACACTACGGACATTGCCGTTCGAAGAATCAGTCATGCTTCTCACTGATGCCGCGGTCTACAACTGCCGCTTTGACTGGGACACCGACAAAGTCACTTCTTTTGAACGAATTGACCTAGAGTCCATCTCCCGCATCAACTACGGCACGTATATCACCTCCGTCTTGACAGATAGCCAAGTCGACGAGCGCAGCAATGTCGGTCTGGTAATCGTCTATCGCAAGGGAGAAGATAGTGCGAATATCCGCCGCGTGAACACTAGAACCGTTCAGACTCAGATTGATCCCGGCACTCTCGAACCACCTCCTCCCACGGCCGCTGCTACTAGTAACGATGAATGGGACATAGCTTCATGGTTTACAGGCAACAAACAACCAGCCACCCGCTTTTTAGCGTTTAAGGCGCTTCCTCTTCATAACTCGGTTACGGAGAGCATAGCCGCGAGACGGGGATCCGCGACAGTTACCGAGACCGATTGGGTACGGTGTATCTGTGAGGAAATTGAGCGTGCCACGCGAGCTAGACAACCTAGCGATCAACAGCAGAAGCAGGATAAGGAGGGAGATGAAGATGGACAGGAGCGACAGCTAGTGGAAAAAACAGACATCGTCTCATTGGAAGAGGCGAAGAAGAGGACGGGAATTCTGGAGCATTTGATTTACGATTTGAAGAAGTTTGTTTGGGCTTAGGTGCATTGTCCGCTTGACTTATTGGGTTTGGCTTTCTTGGCTTATAAAATTGATTAGGGAATTTGTATATACCATTTGTTTTCTTGGATAGTTAATGTTACTTTCTTCTTTATTGTTTTAACTCTTGGGTTTGGGAGATATGTTTATGCACGTAAGGCAGTTAGCTTAGGTCATAAAGCTCTAATGCATAAAAAATGATACCGCAAAGCGTTAGTGGTGTAGCGGCTAGCATTAGTGCCTTCCAAGCACTAGATCTGGGTTCGACTCCCAGCTAACGCATCTTTTTTTTTTTTTTCCTTTCCTTTTTTTGCCTTTTGGTATATATACATTTGTCGACTTTCCCCCATTTGATGTTCGTAGGCTTTTTTTTTTTTTTTTTTTTTTTTTTTTTTTTTTTTTTTTTTTTTTTTTTTTTTGTTGTCATTTTGACGAACTAATTTGTACAATTCCCTTTCGAATGCTTTGCTCTCGAACCAGGCAGAACCCGGTACTGAGTATACATATCCCCTGCCGCATTGCAAGCGTGTACGATCGTAGGTGTCGAATATAGGGCTCCGGTCTACTCGACTGGGCTGTACTTGAGCTATGGTTATAGCTCAACGTACCGCTATGAACAAGGGGTGAATGAAGGCTGGGTGAATGTCTAGCACACTTGCTCTCTTCTACGGTAGATTGAATGACGAGTGACCCAGTTCTCGTCTTTTCTCCATTCAAATACGAATTGAGCACTCCATCTTAGAACTTGGCACCACAAGCATCTTTGTTACATACTTGAGGCCTAGATATCTCATATGGCTTGAATAATTGAACATCTTGGATCATGTTGTATTCAACGTTCAGCTCGTCCAGGTCGATCGCGAAAACATCAAAACGACTAGCCCAGGCACGAGCTGAATACCGTTGCTGTCTGAATCTGGACAGCGCCAGAGAGATAGAGTTTAAGGAATTCATAGCGTGGTTACCCTCACTATCTCGACACTTGCTGTATTTGCACGCATAAGAAAAACCTGATCACCTCAAATCAGCGACAATGTGTGGTACTTGACATTGCGGGCCTTTTTGCAATGTCTTCAAAAGTTTTACCTGCATGGCTTCACCCCATCTTGCATGGTCTGTCGTGGGCAATCAACATCGACGGCTGGTGCCTCGCAGTGACGGAAAACCTCGTGGCTAATGCTTATTTATGGTCTGCGGCATGGCCATTGCTGTTGAGCAGCTCAAACGGCAATACATTGTCTTAACAATGAATAATTTGGCTGGGAATAGCTCACGACCTGGAAATCAGGTCTGCTTGCTTTTTTGCAAAATGTCATGGAAGTTGGTTTGATCATCCTATGCGTCAATATGCACGTACACTTGGGAATTATGAAGTGGGCGCGGAAGGTCCACAACCTGAGCAAATACCCTGGCAAGCCAATAGCCACTATGAGACAGCTTGCTGTAATGCCCGCCTCCCGCCTGTGGTGTGGATTTTTTTGCCTTGCTGATTACTCAGAGAAGAAACTAAACTGGGGCTGCAATACTAACTGGGAAGCCATGCAAGTTCAAACCGGTGGCACTCCCCAGGACCTGGGCTGCAACCATTGCCAGAAAGGCCATGGATTGTTCCAGAGCTGCATGGTTATGGAGGGGAAGCACAAGGGATCATGTGCGATGGAGTCTACGTTTGTGCCAAAGTATCTTGTTTTGTGCTCCTGCTTAATTTGATCTTGATCGCCACAACAGCTGGACTCATCTGCAAAGCTCACAAGAGCGAACTCGCGTATGAAAGGGAAAATCCTGATATTCAAAGATATGCTGACTCCATTATTGGCACGATTGGTTGTTGAAGTCGCGTCTTTCCCGGATGCACCGCAACACCTTACCCCAAAAAGTCAGTTCTACCCCAATCCGTGGCGAAGACTTCAAGGGCGTCCTATGACTCATACACTCTGCCAAGCGCGATCAAGACAGCACCTACATTGATCCTCACGGCACCACAAGCTCCTGAACGGCGGCCGATTGGACAGCACAGCTCATGATACGACTGGTTGAGATCAACAGCATCGAAGGAGAACTTCATGTGGCGTGTCATACAGCTGGTTAATTCATGACAAGGGTCGAGGGTGAGGTCAAGCAATTCATACCAGACGGGTATCCCTACTTGTTCCTTAACCCTATATTCACCCCTCCCCTATTCTACCTCGTTTTACTCGACAGCATGTCCGACCAACACGAGAACGTCGTTCCCCAGATTATCGAGCCACGTTTCCGGCTAGCTAGATCCTATGGGGCTGACAGACAAGGATAACCCATTCTCCGTTTCCACGACTCGGTCTACTTTGATATAGCAGCCAAAGAGCCCAACTGTAGAATTTGCAAGTCAAATACCGCCATTGCGGTTATTGATGAAACGGAAAATACACCCGCAAGACCCAGAGCGCCTCTAATAGGGGTTCCCGCTATAGAGAACGGTCAGGTTAAAGCCTATACGGCGATTACCGATCTGTCTTTGGAAAATATCGATTTTACGCATACGTTTATCAATTATACGATTAGCTATTCGGACAGGGCGATGGGACCGCAATTCTATGCGAGCAATGCCAAACTACTGCAGAGAAAATACAGGCTCAAGCAAAGAAAGTCACCCTTGGCAGTACTATAGCAGTCCGGTTAAAGTAGAGCATGTTACTTTACCAGATGTCATGACTGTTGAGACTATGATCACCTTTCTGGATATAACCTGGTTCAGATATAAACAAAGAACTTTTGGGCATGGGTTGCTTTACCACAATGAGAGTTACAAATGCTGCACATATTTACAGAGTACAGGACGGGACTTATGGTTCGGGATAGAAGGAATTGATGGGATTTTAAAGCCATTACTTCTGGACTGGCGGGGGGAAAAAAAAGAAAGGCAAAAATACAATGCGTTAGCTGGGAGTCGAACCCAGATCTAGTGCTTGGAAGGCACTAATGCTAGCCGCTACACCACTAACGCCAGGCTTGTGATTAGTCATATATTAGTGGATAGTAAACTAGAAATCAATAATGTAAAATTACATTTACAGAATTCGGAGTCTACGAGACCAGACAGTACGGAGTAGCAAAAGGAAAATAAACCAAAATATTCAACTCCCTCACTCATATTATGATACAATTAAAGGAATGCATCAATATGTGGATGTCGAGCTGCCAGGGGCGTAATGCGCCGCTAATGCTTGGTGTATCGGGTATACTCTGTACAGGTAGGCTACGCACCACAGAACAGCCATTCCAAACAAAGGTGAGCATCCTTGACGGGGTCGATCCAGAAGGGCAAAAATACTGTAGTTTCGTCGCTTCTTTTCTTCTTTGGGCAAATGTAAACCCCAAGGCTTGGAGAGACTCAAATTCATGATACAGGTTACCGTACATACACCCCTCACCGTAATCTTTAGTGGTGGCTCTCCTCTTCACTCGCTCCTCTTCGCACTCCCTCCTCCTGTTCGCTCTCTCTTCCTCTTCCTTCACCTCCCACCTCTTTTCTCTATAGGGTGTATTGCTGTCGGTTCTCCCGAAGCTCCCCCTTTTACCATTCAATTCATCTATTCTTTAATTGTTTGTCCTCTACACTAGTGACCGCCGTCAATCCTGGCAAATCCGACGTTGTTGGCATCTGTGGCCGTCCGTTCTAAACCTCCCCTCTACGTTTCATCCGTTCCTTTCGCGAGCCACCCCGAAGTCCTCTGAACCTGCGGTCTAGAGGCGATTATATACTTCGAATCCTCGGGTTTTATTTTCTTCTATCGCGATTTGACACACCTCTACTTTTTGGCGACATTTACCTCTTAGGAACCGTTGACCGCGGGGTTTCTTGTCCTACACACAATTTCAACTTTTTAAACTTTTTTTTTGTCGACCACCAACACCCTCCCTACACGCTGAACAATGGAGTGGCAACCACAACCAGAGCCATTGAGGCAGCTTGCCTGCTGTTTGAGGGATTCTCTGAACCCCTATAACAAGACAGCCCAGAAGCAGGCTGAACAAGTGAGTTGTTCCCAACCTCCGTGCACGCGCATTGCTTCCCCGTCCCCCACCTTTGCCTTGGACCCTTGAACGTTCAAAGAAGAATAATGCGGACTAATCTGTATTATCGTTCGTCTATAGATGCTAGTGCAAGCGACTTCCTCGCCCGATTATGTCAACTACATTACATTTCTGTTCTCCACCCCGCAAGACTCTTCGTCGTTGGGCATGGATGAAAAAACATGCAGCACGATACGGATCGCCGCCGCAATGAACGTCAAAACGAAGATCCGGATGGCATACCACACAATCTCTCAACAAAGCATGTCATATATCCGCTCCGCCACTCTTATCGGCCTCCGCGACAACGACCAACAAGTGCGCGCTTCAGCAGGTAGCATCATCACGGAGCTGCTCCAGCAGGCGGGACTTCTCGCATGGCCGGAAGTGCTGCAAGAGCTAATCGCACTCATGGACAATCCTTCGGGAGACGTTCCGATTGTGACCCAAGAAGCCGCCATGTCAGCCCTCGCCAAGGTCTGCGAGGACAACCACAAGATCCTCGACCGGGATTATGCTGGACAGCGTCCGTTGGATGTGATCATTCCCAAGCTGATGGAATTCACGTCGAATGAAAGCCCCAAGGTCCGAGCCATGGCGCTGGGTACCATCCACATCTTCCTTCCGCACCGACCTCAAGCCCTGATCTCTTCGATGGACTTCTTCCTGTCGCAGCTCTTCCAACTGGCCAACGACACCAGCACAGATGTGCGGCGCACTGTGTGCCAAACCTTTGCGCAGCTTGTGGACTTTGCTCCGGAGAAATTGATTCCCCATATCGAAGGCTTGGTCAGCTACATCATCTTGCAGCAGCGCAATCACGAGGACCCGGAACTTGCCCTTGATGCGGCGGAGTTCTGGCTAGTCGCTGGTGAGCAGGTGAGACTGCAGCAACCTTTGGCACCGCATATGCCTAGAGTTGTCCCCGTTCTCCTGGAGAGCATGGTGTACGACGAGGATGAAGTAATTCGGTTGATGAGTGAAGCAGACGACGCTGATGTTGAAGACCGCGAGGAGGAAATCAGACCTCAGTTTGCCAAGTCGAAAGCCTCCAGGTTGGACCCTTCGAAACAACCGGATGGGCAGGAAAATGGCAATGTCCCCGAGGAGGAGGACGATGACGACTTGAGCGATGGGGAGATCGAGGAGTCAGAATATGGTGATGACCCAGAAGACGAGTGGACATTGAGAAAGTGCTCTGCTGCTGCGCTGGACGTCTTCTCCAACGTCTACCACGAGCCTATCTTCGAGGTTATCCTGCCTTACCTGAAAGAGACCCTCCGTCACGACCAGTGGCCCCACCGGGAAGCTGCTGTCTTGACCCTCGGTGCAGTTGCGGATGGGTGCAATGATGCAGTCACCCCACACCTCCCAGAACTCGTTCCCTACCTCATTTCGTTGCTGGAAGACGCGCAGCCTGTGGTGCGACAGATCACTTGCTGGTGTCTTGGTCGGTACTCTGAGTGGGCATCGCACCTGGAAGATCCTTCGCAGAGGGCCCAATTCTTTGAGCCCATGATGGAAGGAATCCTGCGCAGGATGCTTGACAACAACAAGAAGGTGCAGGAGGCAGCTGCCTCTGCGTTTGCCAGTCTCGAGGAGAAGTCGGATGCCAACTTGATTCCCTACTGTGAACCTATCCTCCGACAATTTGTGCAGTGCTTCGGAAAGTACAAGTACCGCAACATGTATATTCTCTACGACTGTGTCCAGACGTTGGCGGAGTGCGTTATGGGAGAGTTGGCTAAGCCTAACCTTGTGGATATTCTCATGCCTGCTCTCATTGATCGCTACAACAAGGTTTCGGATCTGTCTCGAGAGCTCTTTCCTTTGCTGGAGTGCCTGGGGTACATTGCTGGCGCGTACGGTGACGCTTTTGCGCCGTTTGCGCTCCCACTTTTCCAGAGGTGCACCAAGATCATCTACGAGAACCTGCAGGAGTACGTGGCGTCTGTCAACAACCAAGCCATTGACGAACCCGACAAGGACTTTTTGGTCACCAGCTTGGATCTCCTGAGTGCCATCATCCAGGCTATCGATCCTCAGAAGAGCAGCGAATTGGTTGGCAACTCGCAGCCGCGGTTCTTCGACCTCCTCTGCTTCTGTATGGAGGACCCCAACTACGAGGTTCGCCAGTCATCGTATGCACTGTTGGGTGATTGTGCGATCAATATCTTCCCACAACTCGAGCAGTTCATTCCGAGCATCATGCCCATCTTGATCAAGCAGTTGGACCTTGACCTGATCAAGGATGACGACCGTCACACCGGCTTCAGCGTTCTGAACAACGCCTGCTGGTCCTGCGGTGAAATCGCAATCAACGAAAAGGCACCTTTGTCGCCGTACACCGACAAGCTGTACCAAGGACTGCTCGTGATCATTTCCAACGAAGAGATCATCGACTCGGTTAACGAGAACGCCGCAATGGCTCTTGGACGATTGGGAATTTGCTGCTCAGACCAGCTCGCCCCGCGACTCGGGGAGTACGCGAGTCCGTACCTGAAATCGATGGCCAAGATCGACTTTACGCGCGAAAAGGCATCTGCCTTTTTGGGTTTCAACCAAGCGGTCATGAAGAACCCGCAGGCGATGGAGTCTTGTCTTGGGGATTATTTCCAGGCCATTGCCTCATTCCCTACCAAGACGCTTAACCAGGAAGATTACCGTGACATTTTGACCTCGTTCCAACAGGTAGCCTTCCTCCCTTTCCTCACTTAAGCTATTAAGATGATTGTCTCTAACAAAGTATAGGTCCTGCAAGGCTACAAAAACATGATACCCAACTTCGACTCGTTCCTCTCGCAACTTTCGCCCCCTGCTGTTCAAAAACTTCGTACTGTATACCAGATTTAGATGTGCATCGGTTTCCAACATTCCGTGGCGAAAGGCGCTTCTTCATTGCATTTCTTTTCTTTCTATTTTGACTTGATCTTCTTTCCGGAATCAGTCGGGAATGGAGTGAATACTTGAAAATCTATTCTTGTCTATGTTTTTGTTATGATTCCTTTCTTTACTTTACTTCATGAACTGGCGTGTATTGCTTTTATTCACTTTCTTTCTTTCTTTCTTTCTTTCTTTCTTTCTTTCTTTTTTTTTTTTTTTTTTTTTTCTGCGAAAAGCTTTGCTTAATTGCTATTGCTATGGCGTCTGCATAGATGATGGATGCACCTAGGGTATATTCTCGAAGGGGAAGAAGAAAGAGCGGTTGTATGTCGTATAGCCAAGGGAACCTGGTAAAACAATGGATGCATTTATGGATTGGGGATTAATGAATTGTACTACCTTTGCTTTGTTGTTTATAATTGGTACTTAGATAGACTAGCTAATAATTAGATAGACCTCGTGTACAGAGTAGCCGTTCTACATCTACAGACATTCCGGGTAATCGAGCGATTGTGTAGCATTATCGACATAAGTGATTACTCTAGACATGACATGACCCGGGGTATGTATGCATAATAGATACAGTATACTGTACATAAACTACTGCCTCGCCAACTTCTTCTGCGTATCAATCTTAGCCTTCTCAACCCACTCATTATACGCCTCGGACCCCTGCGCATCCTTCGTCCCAACAACCCCTTTAAGCACCTCCCCAATAAACCCCACAAAATTCGACCTTCGCAATGTATTCTCCCAAGCCCACCCCCGCCTCTTCCTCTCCTCCCGCTCCATCAACTCCGCATCCCCAGTTTCTTGCGCCTGCATCCGTAAGTCCCGCGTAACAGCCATAAGATTAAATCTCGTCTCCCCCTCGGGATACCGCGCAATCCGCCTCTGCAACACCTCAATCACCTTCTCAGGGAACGAATCATTACCGCACTCGCCATGGCTAATCGGGTACGGCTGCAATCCATCAAGTTCATACAACACCCCGTCCACAGGCGTATACGCAATGAAATGATACGCATCCCCGCCTTCCTCCTCATCCTGCGGGCGGGTCGTCTCGTCAACGAATGGCGATGCCTTGGCAAACGCGTTATGCGCGGTGCGAATGGCCTCTGAGTTCGAGAGCGCCTCGCCCCGTAGATCAGACGGGAAGCCAGTCGTAAAGTCCTTGAAGGATTGGAGCTCAGAGCCGATGTTTATCGGTTGTTGATTGTTGTTGGTGGCGGGTGTGTCTTGGTTTAGGATGATGGAGAGGATGGCTTGGGTGCCGCAGGCGTTTTGGATGGTTTGGGCGGCGAAGAAGAGGTTATCGGGTGGGGTTGTTGTGTAGGCGCCGTCTTGGGGGGTTGTGGGGGTTGAGGGGGTGGTTGTTTCGCGGAGCCATTTGAAGAGGAAGATTACGCCGTAGACGGGACTGTTTTTGTTAGTATCGTTTTACCTGGCTTGTCTGGGGTATGGGGAGAGGTAGGTACCTCAAGGAACGAATGGTATCCGGATCCAGGGAGATGAGTTCTTCGAATTGAGCGCCTTTGACGCCTAGGTTCTCGATGAGGGATGTGAAGACGCCCTGCGGTATCACTGTTAGCTTCAGTCAATCCAGATCAAAGAGAGGAGCGTACCTCATCGGACTCAATCGTACTCCATCCACCACCGTCAGCCATGGTGTGTTTCTGAAGTGTCTTTAGTGCAATCCGAGTTCGTAAAATCACAGTGCAAGAATCAGTCGAAACCGCTAGCAACAGGTTATCGAGATAAAATTTGAGAAGATCTGGCGTGGAACCTGAACAGTCTGAACAGAGGAGGAAAGCAGAAACAAACGATGTCACCGCCCGCCGATAATTGTTTGACAATGATGCAAACAAGGTGGTCTGTATCACGTGTATCGTTATGTCATTGTGGGGTACGAACTATGAAGGGCACATCGATGAGATTGAATACGAATAGGGCTGGAATATATTTTTTTGGCAGTCAGGATTATCCCGATTAAACGTGGGCTTTGAGTTTGACTGTTTTATACGAGGATGGAAGTTAGGTATGTCTAATTATAGCATTCCAGAAGCTTAGCTTATGGTCCTGGTACAGCGCCTCAAGATGAAAAAGTCAATCCATTAAGGCTGGATCAATATAGTAAAAATTATAGAATAGAGTATGTTCGTCATTCCAATGCGCCTATAGCAGAATAAGTAGTATGTTTCCTCGTTAATTGACCCCATGGTATCATATCCAAACAAGAATAAGCACAAATCCGTCCCAGTTAGTTGCATGCAAAATTAACACCAGTCACTCAAGCAGATAAATAAATCATATATAGTCAAATCAATATGGTGAATAATAGAAAGGGTATCAGAAGTGAAGCATTGCTCGTAAGCATAATGTCGGAAAGAGAAGTATGAACTGCGCTTCATGCCCAGTTGGACTCGGGCGCAAGCAAGTCCCGATTAGTCTCTGGTGGAGGACAATATCCAAAAATCATTCCCAGAGTGTCGTTTGTTCGAGAGAGACCACCGTTGCAGAGGACGTCATCGGGGTAGGCTGATGAGAAATCAGACACGCCCTCGCAGGAATCCGAGAGTAAGCCCGGCGACGGTGGGTATAATGCTTGTGTCGGCGCTGTCATGCAATCGACAAACTCGAATGGAGAGGTTGCAACGCCCACTTCCGGGGGAGAGTGAAGAGGAGGAGTGTACGGCGTGTATGAAGGTGAGGTGGATGGAGAAGAGGAAGAACCTGCCCGGAAGTCTTGAACCGGGGCATAAGGACTGAGGGGTGGTGGGGAGGTATAATCGATGGAAGATCGCGGTGACAAATACAAGCGGTTCTTGTATTGGGCGACTGCTTGCTGCGGGAGGTCCATCAAGGTGAGGGCCAGTTGTAGTTCCGGGTTAAATGGATCTGTCGCGTTACGGGCAGCAATAATCCGATAGATGTCCTCAATGGGCCCCATTGAGAGAGGACCCAAATATGCGCCACCCAAATTAGGGAAGACCGCATCCAAGGTGACTGCAGTAGCGAAGAAATGGGAAAGAATGGCGAGCGCGCTGATATCGGTTTCTCCGCCCCGGAGCATGGCAGGAGGCAACCAGAACAGCCATCGTCGTAAGGGCTGAACGCGTTCAAAGGCTTCCTGAGGAGTTTGTTTGGGAAGATCCTTACGGAAGTGGCGCAGGAACTCCAATAGCTCCCCAATTCGACAGTAGTGCTCCTGGTGGCTATGCGCAACTTGTTCTTGTACATTCTCGAGGGCCGTGATGGTCTGGTCGACGCGGACCAGGTTCTTCTCCTGAAATTGGAATCCGGTCATGGCCGGAGAGTTGGTGCATCCTAGGTATCTCTGGGTCTCCAAGAACTGGGCTATCTCTGACTTTTGCTTCCAGGCTGGATGCATTGTGGCCAAGACCTGCATATCGGTTAGCCATTGAACAATTGGTTAGACGCTTGTCACTTACTGTAGTGATTCCCTTCTGCAAAGATGCCCAACTCTGCCATTCCGTTGTCTGCCACGACAGCAAAGTCGAGGCTGCCAGGATTGGCTCACTGTTGTCATTCGAGAATGTACCAATAGCCTTGTGTAGTCCCTTGATCGCGGCCCCTCGGTGACGGTGCGCGAGATACTTGGTATCTTTGTTTCGGGTAATCCAGGCAAGATGGGCCGCTGATAGGGCTAGAATAGAACTCATCACATAATCGTTCAACAACGCAACTACAAGGAAGCTGCAGTGAGTCAGCCAATACTCCTCAACCAATATATCTAAAACACCTACTTGGGCATCAACCGCGCCCAGGTCGTGCAGTTACTGAATCCGCGACGGTGAAGATCGATCGAAAGACCCGTAATGTGATGAATCAACCGCAAATCCGTTCGCGACAGCCCATGCCATCCATTTTGGGGGCAGTGGAGCAGTTCCGGGAAAGGAGGCACGCCGGTAACGTGCCAGTTCTCGATTTCACTCTCGATCTCCGGCGACATGAGGAGGTCAGGGGCCTTGCGCGGGTTGGAGGCAGTGTCTTTGGCAGCGGACGAGTCCATGTAGTCGCAGCGACAGTTGTGCTTGGTACAATTGCGACTAGTTCGGTGTCAGCGTTTGTCTGCTATCCTTCAGTCCGACTAATGCATACCATTGCGGAAAGCTCTCGTCGCATCTAATATGTCGTTTTTTGCAAGTTTTACAGCCGTTACGAGACTTGGTGTGGCTCTTGCGAGATGGACCACCACGGGGACCGACCATTTTGAAGTTGGTTTCAGACGAGAGGTTATCTGTGTATCGATAGATGTATAGATAGAGACGTAAGGATGTTGGAGCAATTCACTTCAGAGGACGATGGTATAGGTATATAGGAGAAGTATATAAAGTGAAGACGCCAGGATGCACCGGTACCAGTGCGACGGAGACCCTAGACGAGGGAAGCACGTGGAGTAACACGACCTGTCGAAGATAGTATACTTCTTAGACAAAGGAAGCAGGGAAGATAAGTAAATTATGAAGAGAGAAAAAAAAAAAAAAAAAAAGAGAAAAGATGCAGAGGGGCAGAGGGGCGGAGAAGATGAGAGAGAAAATGACTTGTTAGTAGGAGGGACTGCACACAGAGAGAGAGAGAGAGAGAGAGAGAGAGAGAGAGAAGAGGACCGCCAACCGTTGCGGCTCGCGGCTTAAAAGAAGTCTTTTAAGAGGACAATGAGGGAAAAGGGCCAGTGGGAACAATCCACAGCCTCGTCCTTCTTTTGGCGATGCTGATCTAGTTGGGTGGTGAAGATAATATGGTCGAACCACAACTTATTATTATTATTATTATTTTTTTTTTTTTTAATTCATCTCATTTCCGCGGAAAAAAGCAAATAATACTGTCTAGAATTATCCCCTGACGCCCATTCCTATTGCCCATCCAAACATAACTTGCTGCTCTGATTCACAGTTCAGTTGCCATCCTGGGGTGTCCTGTAACCGTATTTACCGTACCATACCGTCCGATGGGCACATGCTTGGCGCCAAGCTACCGGCCCCAAGTGAACCGTGGTTGGGTCTCGATCAATGAGGTAAGAGCCGCATGTGCTATTCCAGATCGGGAAATAATACTCATTCCCTACAAGTGCAGTCGTCGGGATCTCTGTGCTCCGGTCTCCGTGCTATGTGCTTGTTGGTTGCTGTTGGGATTTTTAGACCGCTCACTGGTCAAATGGACGAATCTCGGCTTCCCCGTTGTGAGTATGATATTCTTGTACAGTAAAAATATAAAACACAGCACATACATCCTGCATTCCTGCATACTGTAGTAAGACTACATCTTCTCATGGCAGCGATGGATCAAGAATCATAATGATGATGTGTGACTCCAGACTTCTGGGCAATAATAATAATAATAATAATAATATCGAGAATATCCAACCATGTTCCGTGCATTGACTGGTTAGTGGAACAACTTTATTGATGAATGCGGACCAGCATGATCCTTGTCTTTTGCCAACCACCCCCACTTTCCCCAGGCGCCGGTGATGGTGTACATCTACTCCGTACCAGAGAATCATATCCTTCGAATAAAATAGCATGATCAAAATAGAATCCAATGAAGCTTCGAGTGATCTTATCGTTTAGATGTATGGATTCTGATCGTTATCAAAAGCACGGACTGACCGCAAAAGACAAAACGGACACTGCCTAAAGTTTGGCTCCTGTCAAGCTGCCCATCTTCTTTTTCGGTCGCTGCCCGGAGCTGCGGGCCGGGGTCCATCGCGGCTGAGACTAGAGCCTGTTATTGGTACATTCGTATATTAGCAGAGATCCTGGGGTCTAAAGTGGGGCCATTTAAGACCGAGATCCCCCGTGACATGTCTCCGTAGGGGGGCACCCTGTATCGCTGTTACAGAATACAGTACGGTACGAAACGCTCTGTACAGTAACTTGTCGAATGCCTCAGGACGATGACACGTTTCGTCTGATTTTCCTCTTTTTATCCAATGATAAACACTCACTACCCAACTCAGTATAATTATTACCAAGCATTCAGAGAGAAAAGCAAATAAGAACCTCAGAAAAAAGACCTTGCGGACAGCATACTGAATCGGAGCACAGAGTATCCGTACTTCGGCGTATCACTGATTTCTGCCTTAACCTGGTTAGGGATAAGATTTCCCCCCAAAGACCCGCCCCAACTCAAACTGAGCCTCAATAACAAAAAAGAAACACCCTTTGACACCTCGCCTCCCTTTCACCCACGTTGCGCCAGAAAACGGTACAATTCGACGCATGCAGCGATATCCACAACGTCCATGACATCTCACCCACGGGAACAAAAACCCATTCACCACCTAATGCATCATTGTCCATGACTAAACTAGTCGTAGATACTCCGAACTGTTTATTGGGAAAATCGAAAATCGAAAATCGACCTATCTCCCAAAATGGTATCATCGGAGATTGCCGTCCCGCCGCTCAAAGCCCGGACCAAAGCCCCCAATCAGAACCATGGTTGCTATTTTCTCCGCACTTGTCAGTACGGAATACGGAAATCCCGACAAGATCCATTTCCATGTCTTCATGACTCGCTAAGCGAGGCCTTATCGCCAATGCAGTCCCTTATTGGGAACTGGTCTACTGTTCTTAGTGACATTAGAGTGATGAACAGTTTCCGTTCTCAGTTTATGGAGCATTGATCGATCCAGCTATCCGGCGACCCTGATGATCTGGTCGGTCTCGATACGCCGTATCCTTGGCCCATACATTACAGGTCCATCACATGATTGGGATCTACGGACACCCCTACGTCAGCATAATGGGAGCCGACGCGCTTGGGAAATCATTGACCCTTTGCGTTTTCATATACCCGAGCAGCCAAGAGGTCAATAGGGCGTTTATGATACTAGGACTAGATGTGCTTAGTTATGCGTTGAATAGGACCGTGCCATGACGCCAATTTAGCGCGAACTGAGCCTAATAGCGTGCTAGCACAACGCCTTAGCCTTGCTGATAAATGCCCTGGAGTTAGTTATACAATGAGTTCGTCTGCCTTCCCATTTATGAACATCCTAGTCATCGGGCAAGCTGATGATGTGCGATTATTCACTAATTCGAGAACATCCACGGTTATACAAAGACCTTATCTCCATTCACAATATAATACAATCTAGACGCATCTATATCTTCTTCTGCAATCCGTTGGGAGCAGAATACATGGACCATTGTATCTCGTTCCCGAATTCCGATTCGGGTTAGCCAGATCCAGTACCCTTGGGGTAGCATATCTGGAATCAGCGATAGACGAGGAAGATAACCACGGGTATTCAGCTGTCATTCTATGTTCTCGGGGTACTCCGTATGCAGAAGATTAATAATGATGACGATTGCATCAAGTAGCGGTACCCTTGAGATTTAACCCCATACATAGAACATCTTTATCCATGGTAATTCGCGATTCCAAGTGAGGTCAGCATGCGTTATTATTAGTTATTCATTGTAAATTATTAATGCAGCAAATAAACATGCTAAGCTCTACTTGTGCTAAATTGACATCTACTTGCCGTATTACTCCGTATAGAGTACATCTGTTATGCGTAAGCAGTGATACTGCATACCCAGCATCAGTCCAACTCAGTCAATTCCAATTCAATTTAATTGGTTCTTTATGTTCCGGAATCCCTATAGAATATATCCCGCTACTGCCATGCCCTGCTATTCCCTGGTGTGCAGATTCCCCTATGCGCTGGCGCTGACCCATTGGTCTACAATGCACATAATCCGGAGTAGATACCCCTTTTTACCTTCCCTCCGTGACGGATCGTTACTATGTGGCACTGCATCGCATTGTATTGTATACATCGTGGGGTCTTACATGGCCCTGCATTGTATCACCATCTAACCCTGCTCCACTGCAGTGGCTTGCATTGCGGCTCTGACAGATAACATCGAATTACCCTACGCAGTGCGATAAACGATGATAGTAAGGCTTGTGGCTGTGTAGACATATTTATCCCACTTCGTTTCAGGTGGGTTTCTGGGCAATGCTGTGGATATCGATTTTGAGTTTGGCCCTATGGGGTGTGTGTGAGTTGTTCGTGATGAGCCTCAGGAAGGATGAGGCTCATCTTGTTTTTCTCCTATACTCCTATAAATAGTATGCCTATGCGTTTGGAGTGATGGACTTGCTTGAAAGGCATGTGAGGAAATATGGGGACGGGGGGTTGCTGAATGGGAGTCACGTTTGAAGGGAACGGAGTCCGGCTTTGGACTCGCCGTGAGTCACGCGCGTACTCGTTGCGTCCTAACTCAGTTGCGCAATAGTCACCTTTCTTTCAATGACATAGGAAGGTGCCAAGAAGTAAACTCCCTCTCTCCCTCTCTTTCTCTTCAACTTCCATCCATGGTGGACGCAAGTTCGCCGGATTTCTCGCCGGTTTTTAACCTGCTTCGCTGGAGCATTCACCTATCTTCTGCCAAAATATATATACTCAAAAGGTTACGGATAACAACTGAGTACAGATGCTAGTGTACCGTGTATACTGGAGTATCTGGCCTGCGATAGCGGCATAGGGCTCACAGCTCGGCATCCCGGAAATTAGTTGTGTGGGGAACCAAACAACAAAATTCATCTCTTTCCGACACCCCAGCAACGAGGAAACTCCCTGACCAAACTATTGATCCTGAACCTCGCCCCTGACGCTCCATGGCAATTCAATATTCCAAAGGATGATACCTACACCCCGACTTATTCGCGGCCCACGCCGAACCACAATCTACTCTGGGGCCTCTCGGGACAACGGTGCCTTACTCCGGACAGAATCCACCAAGGAGTGGACTGTACTTCGATTGTCTCAGAATGTTGCCTGGCAAAAGTGCCCGGATGATCCACCGTGGGCCCAATAATTATACTTGGCAACGGTCGTGACCGTGGATTCTCGCGAGTCTAATCCGAATCCTGGCCAAGACTCCACATGGCCTACTTATGTATATTAGTTTCGCTTGAACAATGGGGCATGTAAACAGAGTAGCAGAGATTGTCCTATTTGATCCGAGACGCTAACAGATTCTGGAGACAAGTTCCGGCGATTCCGTGAGCACAATGTACAAAATCAACCAGCATTTTTTTTTTTTTTTTTTTTTTTAGCAAGGAGCTGCAAAGATACCAGGCACGCAGAACCTTTGCCTTTCCTGACAAACGTCCCCCTTCCATCGGGACCAAGAAGAAGGATGCTTTGCTCTCTAGTCTATTCAGCGCTCTTTGCCACATCATTGGCATATCGAGTGCTTGAGTTTACTGGTAAACGCTGTACAGGCGCACAAGTTGGGATCGACCGACTCGTTGAACCAAGTACCTGCACTGCATTGAACGAGGGGATTTCCAATTCTGTGCTAGCTAAAATTGACAACTTCAACAACGACAAATATACTCTTAATGTTCATGACACCGACGACTGTACCGGCAATATCATTGGGAGCATCACCGGTCTCAATGGATGCTTGAACATCTCCCAGAATACTGCTGGAAAAGCTGTCCAGGTTATTCCTGTTTCCAGCGGACATGACACACCCAACAAAGGCTTCGTCACTGATCACCAATACAACCTGGCCAGTAAGAATGTGAAGGTGATTAAGGTCCCTATCATGCATGCTGGTTTCCGCACGGTCCAGAGGTCAAGTCGCACTGAGAATGGAACCTACCTCGACGAATCATTCGACATCTTCGACCCCATGACACTTGACCAACTCAGAGAGCTCGATGAAGCCTGGACCGTTCCTTGGGAAGTAACCGCAACCGCCTCGACCAACGAAACATCTTTGCGCTCTCCTTAGTTTGGTCTGGCCATCGCTGTTGCCGTCGCCGAGAAATTCGGAACAAGAAAGGGAAAATGACATTTCCACTACCGACCCATACGTGGCAACCATCGAGAGAAATAGTGGTTTTCCCGGCCTAGATATTATGCTGCGGTGCTAACGTGGTTTGAGCATATTGGGAATGCCCAAGTCTAGCACAGAGTCACAGACGTGTTTGGCTGAAGTCCAATCGTATTGAGATCTGGGTTACTTGATACTTGCGAAGACTCTCGCCTTTGATACGGTGCTGGATAATGGAATTATATAATTGCACCCTTCGGATTGGTCCGCACCCAGCTTCTCCACGTTAAGCTTCCCGGACAGGTACAGCATAAGCTCAGCTTGACAGGAATATCACCCAATGCCTGCTCAAAGCATTCCATGCTCCATGCTTGCTCATTTGTACAAAAATCATCAAAAGAAATAAAAGCACGCGTAAACAACCAAAAACGCGGGGTAAAAGGTATCGTTTCACTGCCCCAATGCCCCTGGGTATGATGTCATCGACCGGCATAACCCATGATTGAAAACTGGACCCTTTTCGAATAATCCCCAACACAAAACAAACATCTCCTCCAATTAGACCTTTGACCATCACGATGAGCCAGGAACATTTACCAGGGTCATTGGATGATACAGACAGCCATGATCTAGTCCGGACAGAGACGGGCGACAGCGCGCTGGCTAGGAACCATCCGAACCCTCCTGAGATCAAATATCGGCCGTCTTCCAGGACGCTGGAGGAAACTCTAGCAGAGGGATTGTCGAATGAGGACTTATGGATGCTTATTCGGCGGTTTAACAAGGTGTGTTTTATCTGCGCCCAGTCAATGCGACCCAGATCATTTGCTAATATAGCACGTGCACAGCAAATCTATTATGTGAAAGCCGCAGAAGAAGCTCCCCTAAAGGCGCTCGACCTTAACCGCGCTGAAGACGAAAAATACCCTCCTGAAAAGCTTCGGATAACTTTGGAACGATTCTATACTTCGGTGATCATCGGATTCTCCAGTTTCTTCAATCATATTGGCAGGTTGCGGTCGTGGAAGGAGCCTCGACGGACAGCAAAGTTCTGTGCAGTATGCAGATACCCGGAGTTTGTGTCAATATAATTGCTGACAATCATAGTTCTATTTTGTCGCGTGGCTCGTCGATCTCCTTATCCCTGCCCTCTCCAGCGTCCTTATTGCCTTGATCATATTCTCGCCAGTCCGGCCATTGCTTTTCCCTGAACCGGTTGAACCCGATGAAAAGCCCGGGCAGTATGAATCGCACGATAGCATCACTGGCGTTTCGGAGGAACACAAGGGTGAAGCAGCAGAGCAAGAGGCTAGCAACTTAGTCAACATGGTCGCCACTGTTGCTGTCGAAGGTGCCGCTGGGAAATACGGCCAGGGTGTGGCTGAGAGTTCAACCGAGACTCTAGCTGAGGAAATCCCGGAGACTCCATCTATGCCTGGTTCGACGGAAGTGGTGCCAGTGACAACAGAGGCGCCGGGTGAGAATGCCCCGGCTGAAGACAAGACTGAGAAGCCTATGAAGAAGAAGGTATTCAAGGCTACGAATCAGACGATGCGGGTTATCAGTGATATTACAGATCTATATGAGAGATTTGCCAAGTATGTTGTCCTTTGGATTACAGGCCATCAATAATGCTAATGGTATCCAGCGTCTTTTCGCCAACACCGCCATTCTTTGCTATATCAGCTCGTCTGCAATTGGTGGGAATCTTGGTCTCTATCTGCTTTGCCTCCCTCATCACGTCAAGCTATGTGATTGTCAAGGGCATTGGTTTCGCTATCGGATTCGGATTCTTTGGCGATCCGGTCTTTGAATGGACAGTGGACTTTTTGAACCGCAAAGTTCCAAACTGGAAGGACAGTTTGGATATGCAAAAGTATGTCCCTTAACTCACCTGCTTTGCTTTGCCATGCTAATAATATCCTAGAACACTCCTGAAAGGAGTCCCTACAAACGCCCAACTCACGTTAACCCTGCTCCGTATCGGCGAAATGAACTCCTCCCCTCTTCCCCCTCCACCAGGCTCCTCAAATATCGAACCCTCATGGCCCATCTCCCGCAGGAAATCCAACAACTCCAACAACCTCATCACCAACGGCGACAACAACAACGACAACAATACTAACCGCGACCCCCCAACGGACCTCCAAAAACAACCCTCCGCCGACTCCCTCGAACCCCCCAAACCCAGCAAACGCCGCTGGCTCACCAAACTCTTCAAAATCTTCCGCCGCACAATCACCACAGCCATCCAATCCCACATCGCCCTCGACCGCGCCATGGCCATCGCCGGCTCCGCACACACCCAAAACCTCCTCGGCATGCTGCAGCGCAAAGGCTTCATAACAGCACCCATGGGCCCGCTGAAATTCGAAGCAAAATTCGAACGCAAGCGCGGAACAGTCGTCATCGACTCCTCTAAGGAACCGCCTTTACTCTACTTTACTACCCAGAACTCGGGTGCGCTGGATGATCTACGGATTGAGAACCAGAAGGATAGTAAGGTGCTTTTTCAGATCCCTGTTACTGAGATTAGGGAGTTGAAGAAGACGGAGGGGCTCGGGTGGAAGGGGAAGTTGATTGTGGAGTTGACGGTGAAGAGTAAGGAGGTTGCGGATGGGTTGGTGGTTTGTGGGAGGGAGGTTGGGCAGTGTTATCATTTGACGGGGATGAAGGGGAGGAATCAGTTGTTTAATCGGTTGGTTGCTATTGATGCACAGTTTTGGGAGAGTTATTAGCTTGCACCCAATGAAGTGGAGTGGAGTGCAGGTTGAATGGGGGGTTAAGAAACAGATATGGAAGCATATGCATATAACTAAGTCAGTGATAAATGACATTGCTATTTACATAACGTAACGCCGGACCAGCAACAAAGTCGTCAGTCATGCCTTTCAATAATTACTCGATAAAACAACGATAATAAATAACTAATACTCCAGAGTCCGGGACTTAACATGCTCAACCACATGGCTCGGCAGCTCATCCTCCTTCACAAGGCCAAATGCAAGCATATCAGCCCAGAAAATCATAGCCCGGTCCTGCGCGTACGCAAGGTAATCAAAGTCATCGTCATCGCCATCGCCACCGTTTTCTTGTTCAGCAGAGCCGTTCGAGTGTCCGTTGCCGTTTTCATTTTGGCCGTGACCGTTCTCGTGGCCTTGTTGTCGTGCCCTTTCGGCCTCAGCTGCTGCGATACCTTCTTCCATGCCTGGCACCTTAGCCTGGACTACACCCCAAGCAACCCATTGCGCGGAGTTAATGACTCTCCACAGACGAGTCTGTCTCATGAAGAACTGTACTTCAGCCTCGTGGATGTCTTCAGCGGCCTTTTCGGCGTCTGCGTATTTCTGGGTCTGGTTGGGGTCGTGGTCGTCGAGGTTGAATGTTGGTGGGTTGGATGTTGCGGCGCGCATTCGCGGGGTTCCTGATGGTGATACCGAAGACTGGCCGTTGAAGGGGCGGTGGGAGACGTAGGCGGAGATGAAGTTGTGTTGTTGTTCGGGGGTTGGGTATTGTTTGATGTCGAAGTAGTAGGAGTATTCGGGGTCCATGTAGTTGTAGCACCATTCGGACTGGTTGGTTAGCGGTTGAATATCTTGATAAGTGGAGAGGGGACTCACGAAGTGGTTGGCGAATTCGAAGCCGGGGGTGTTGGCTGATGCGTATTCGAAGTCGATGACGACTAGTTGCTTGTGCTCGTTTGCAGGGAGTAGCAATGGCGATTCGGACTTGGGTTCTAGACGGAGGAGGTTGCCGTATTGCGTCTGCGACATTAGCACATGCCCAATCTAACAAACGTAGAGGGAACTCACATCGTTATGCGCAAAAACAAGCTGGCGCTTAATCTCATCAGCACCACCACAAGTATCCTCAAGCCACTTGCGGTAATGGTCAACCGCCCTCCTAAACAACGGCCACGGGACACCACAGACGAAACCACGACGACGCCACGATTCACCCTGCGCCTTCGCATCGTTGTGGTCCGATTGGATCTCCTTGTCCAGCCAACTGATCACTTGCTCGCAGCGGTCAACCCATTTATCCCAGTTCTTGAGGACCATAGGACCGCCTTCGCGTTCCTCCTTCTCCAGCTCAATGCCATCGTGCAATTCTCTCATCCGCTTGGCGATCGACTTCATTGTGTCTGGGTACCGCAGATCCTCTGGGGTGAGGGTTCGGGCTTCAAAGTATTGCTCGAATCGGCCATTGTTAAAAGTGCCCAGCACTTTAGGTCCAATGTTCTTTCGGCCCAGGCGGCGGAGGATCTGTAGCTCTTTTTCTCTGTCGATCAGGTGTTCCACTTGGGGACCGTAGATACGAAGCAAAAGTTTCCTGTAGAAGAAAGGAGTCAGACAAAGTCGCCAGAAAAAAGTGCAGAAACTTACTGAGGAGACCGTCTAGGAACCAGAGTATAAGATCCATCTTCCGCTCTAGGAGGAGGTGGAAGGTTTGCCGGTGGTGTCACGACATAGACCGCATTGGTCAAAGCACCGCTAAGTCGAACCACATCAATATCACCAGCACACTCCTTAGGGAACTTCCGCCACCCCTTGACCCCCATCGTATGAGCCAAACGGACAATCTCGTTCTTGAATGTCAACCAAGCATCTCGTTCCTTAGCGCGCTTCGAATCAGTCGTGGCCCCATCCTGTTCGTCCTCCGCGGCGCCACCGCTGTATCCCAGTGTCCTGGAGTTATCCAGCGATGCATCAACATAAGGCACACCGTACTCGACATCCAGGTTATCAGACTCGGAGGCGGAGGCCCTGCGCAGACCCTTCTTACCCTGGCGCCGGCGGCCAAATCGTCGCGTGGAGGAAACGGAGGTGTTGCTGCCATCGTATCGAGAAGTGGTGTATTCGAGCAGGATTTTTTCCAATCCCTCGAGGGCTAAAGTCTTGTTCTTGGACGCAGCGGTCCTCGGTTGAGCGTGGGTATCTTCATCATCATCATCATCATCTCCATCACTTGCCAGCGCACTATCCATCCCATTCCCATCGCCCGATATCCGCAACTTGTGACCCCGTTGCTTCGCTTTCTCATGCTGAAGCCACTCGTACACCTGGCTGAACAAAGTATCCTGAGGATCATTCGCACCGTTTGGCTCCGTATCATCTAGCGCGAACTCGTTGTATGTCGGTGGTCGCGCGGTGGTCTTCTTTCCCACCGACGCACGGTGTTTTCTGGGAACGTGTCCATCCGGCGGAGTCATGGTCGTATTTCCATTTCCATTGTCAATTGTAATCTTGGGAGAGCGGACGTTGAGGCCAGTACCCAGGATAGGCTGTATACCTTGACCTGTGTCAGAATTCATTTCAAAATGGAGACAGACAGTAAAGGAAGAAGGGAAGCAAAAAAAAAAAAAAAAAAAAAAAAAAAAAAAAAAGTGACGAAAAGGTGATGGCTGCGGGGACGGTAAGAACTGTAATACGGAGAGCACGCGAGACAGTCCCCGCCGAACCACAGACAGAAAAGGCAAAAAGGGGAGCCAAATTCAAAAAATAGAATAGATCAAATGAACAGTGCGGGAGGATAACCCACCTGGCAGCTCAGAACCGGAGTCCCCCCCGTTGTGGTCGGTGAACGAGGGCATGATTTGATCTGGGAATGACAGCGGGGATCTGGAGTCGCTAGATTGAGGGTCTATGATTGTGAGGGCCACACCGGTAGAGGTAGAGAAACGATTCAAGAGGTCAACTATCAATGAACCACGGACGAAAGCAGCGCAACCAAATCGCCAGTTCCCCGTGCAAGAAAATGATGCCCAATTGCACTGAATCTTTGGGACACAAAGAGGCAGACTGAGAAGAGGGTCACAGAATGAGGGAAAAGATAGAAATCACAAGAAGACCAAGTGGGGTGCCTGGTTCCTTTTTTCTTTTTTTTTTTTTTTTTAATGGGACGTCGGAGAGAAAGCGGTCGGGACCTTTGGGGTAAGTCAAATTCAGGGTCCTTTTTGATAGAGATCTCAACCATCAACTATCAAAGCCAAATAGGGTGATAGAAGAGCATAAGAATGATTGAAGAAAAGTGATGCCTCGAGATGGCAAAAAAAGATGAATCCAAGCCAAGTCAAATCAGGTGCTTATCACACCCTGCTCGTGACTTTTCCCTTTTTGCTCGTATACGTACAAAGACCACGGGCTGGTTTGAGCTCGAAAAACCACGCACTTTAAAAAGCCGCAAGCTTTTCCTAACCAAGAAAAAGGTCAGCCACCCGCGCGTGGTGATGGTGGAAATAAGAAACAGAACATGGCCCGCTCAGCTACTCATGTTCAGCTCTCCCGCTCCTTGTTTGTCTTGTCGCGTGTGAGATATCCGCTTTCGGCCAACAAGAGGAGGCAAACAGATACGAAAAGTCGCATCGGGACGAGATAAGACATGAAGCAACCCCAGATAAGCACAGTGGCATGATAGAGTGCAACGGAGATTGGATCATCGTAACTGACTCGTCAACGTCTAGTTGGCGTTGAATACTCGTACTGAGACTTGGATTATACTCCATAAGACAAGAGGTCGCACTGGGAGTTGATACAACGTGCTAATTCAAGTTGAAACATCATCTGTCTTGTCTGCTGTCGGGCTGGTGGACACCATCTTCATAGATGTCTGTCTCATCTCTCATACTGACTTGTCGCTCGGGAATGGTGCACTGGCATCAACATCTTCTTCCTCCTATACAGAGCCATGTTGCATGGGCTTCTTCGGTTATCATCTGGATCTTAATGTCGCTTTGGGTTTGATCCGAGATGTTCGACGAGTATTGACAGAACTGTCACTGAGGAATAGCAGGAAGTGGAAGTCGAAGTGAGGAGAAGGTGGGGTTTATATAATCACGCTAAGTATCAGTGCACAGATGCAAAAAAGAACTATTTCTCGTTTCTCGTTGACATCAAAGCGTACGAGATACAACTCCCGGAAATTACTATCGGATAACAATATGTATACATGATCATCCAGAGAAAAGCGAAGGAAAGAAAATAACCCGATACCAACCCCAACGCCATATCATCATACTGTGAACGACAAAAGAATACATAACTCATGTAGTAGCGGACGCCCACTCGACAACTTCCATGGCACACATGACCAGAACAAGAGTCGACGGAAGGATCCTGGCCATTGTTAGTATGGTTATAGAGAAAAAGATTCGGAAAAGACTTACCAGACAACATAGCTCTGGAAAAGCAAGTTCGACATGGCACTGACATAGACATTGTTGATTTGACAAATCTGAGCCAGTTGCAATGCCGACGGCGCTCCCGTGAGCAGGAAACAGACAATGATGAAGATCGGATCGTCCAAGATGCTAACAGGCACATACTTAGCCAGCAGCGCCAGCAACGGTGCCATAATGATGGTGGGCAGCAACATGCGCGCAATCAATGACGCAATGATCAACTTGCGCTCCTCTTTGGGGTGGTCCAAGTCTTTTAGGGCCTCTTCCGGTAGCGTGTTCCGCGCCAGGTTGGCCCCCAGCACGACCAGAATCAAGGGCACGGCCACCTGACCATTCTGGTTAATGGCACGCGTCACTGAACTGTTCACAAACGACCCTTCGCTGAAGAAGAGCTTCTGCAGGGTTGGAACCGAAGCCACTACAATGGAGACCAACATCGCCCACAGGGGAGGGTTCATAAAATCCCACGCGCCATGCACGAACTTGCGAATCCCGTCCCAGACGCCGAAAAGCCCCTTCTGTAGACCAGTCGGGAGTTTCCTGAATGCCGCCCCGGCTTGTCTTTCCCAAGCGTACGTAATACCCTTGCCAACCCGACGGAGAGAAGCTCGGAATTGCTGCAGACATCCTCTTTGCGGGCATGCTTCCCGGTGTGCGAGTTCGACATTGGGGAAGGAAAGCATATCACCCTCGGTATTCTGGCGAGGGAGGAACGGGCCTTGGGGTGGCTGTGCGATGAGAGGAGGGAAATGATCCGGATGATCGTCCTCACACAATCTCCCCTCAACATGATCGGAATCGTGACCGGATGTCTTGGAGTACGAGTAGGAGCCCACGGGAGTCTGGTCACCAGAATGGAACTCTTCGTCGTTATGGGTGTGGATGCTAGTGCGCCGGCGAGACAGATCGCTTCGGCTTCGGCTTCGAATCAAGGGCTCATCTGGGTCTGTCTGCTCGGGGTTGTCGGTGTACCGCTCTTGACCCTGTTCGATTCTTGATGCTCCTGCTTCTCTTTCCGCTTCCTCGAGATAGCGTTCACGCGGAGCTAGCAGGACGTGGTAGCCCCAGCTCCATCGAACGAGCTGACCCAGTTGTTGGAAGATCAACAAGTAGAGGATTCCTCGCGCGGCCACTTCGTCATCATTATCGTTTGGTATGCGGTCCCAATGAAGACCCTTCAAAGTTTGGGAGAGCGAAAGCACGAGAGAGATGGGAAGGGAGTTGGAATTGCCGAAAACCTAGAGACATATAGAGTAACCGTTAGCTTAACCACCGCAACCCAATGAGATATATCGGTTCCACCACTTACTGCCATAGCCGTCACGAAGTTGGACCGGCGCTTCTTGAATCGAAAGCATTTTGAGACAACAAAGGCGCATAGATACGACACGAAGGTTTGGATGATGAAGATCAAGGGAATGATGGCTAGATCCGTCAACTTCTCAGCGGTGAGTTGCGATCCGAGTTTCGTGAAAACTAAAGAGGTTCAGCCGTTAGCTATTGCTCTCCTTTTCCATCTCTCTCACTGAATATAGGGCGCATACTCAGACAAGGGGTGAACAAGGTGACATTGAGATTAGCGACGAGTTTTTGGGCGTCCGCATCAAACATGCCCTGTCTGGCAGCGAAATAACCCGGTAAACTGACGCATACTACCTCAAGGACGGCCTCGAAGACCAGCAGAACTAAATGAAAGAAAGGTGGATGCCCCGAATGGCGGCCATTGGCGATGAGTTGGCTGGGGGTGATGAAGCCTGTATCGGACTGGGATACCAGCTGGCGCGAGACCAAGGAATTGGCGTACTGGAACGATCGGGGCGCGGTAAAAATGGCCATCAATCACGGCGTAGTTGGAGAAGCAGTTCGGGATGAAAGAATAGGAGATGGTTGAGAAGATGAAAATGAGTCGATAATGATGAAGATGGGAGGCGGGTCTGTAGTCTAAATGATGACGCGACGGCGGAGAATAATGAAATTTTCTGGAACAGTGATAGCAGCGGAAGTCAAACCACTACTACAGAGTAGTATGTACTCTACGGGATACTACTCTATAATATAAAAGACTCCAGTTCATTAAAATGAATATAAAACTCTAAAAAAGGCTAAAAAAAAAAAAAAAAAAAAAAAAGTACGACTCTTCAGTGCTCAGTTCTCTGCGCTGTACACCTCAGTTGAAGCAATCATGATGCGAGATGGTGGCTGTGTTTCTTGGGATGGCGACAGCCAAGATCCGCTCCCTTAAAAGTGATGCTTTGAGGTTACCGCAAACAAACAAACATGGAATAAGGATGCCCAACCAGTACAGGTACAACAGAGTACCCGTTCTCAGCCCATATAAGTACTTCCATACATACAAGTACTTGAAGTGCCCAGCATGATCCTTGCAGTTGATGATATCTCTGGCCATTCGTCTGGCTTAGTCCAGACTAGAGGCACCCAATAAGAGGAACTATGGCCATGGCATGATTTCACGCCATCCTTGGCCGGAGTTGAGTTTCTGTCATCCCCGGACTATCAATTTCTACTCATTTGCCACTGAGCACAGCCTGATACGAGACCATTGAGTTTAGAGCATGGATGGGAGTTCTGATTGGGATACATGGCAGGCTATCTCCATATCACCCAAAAAGCCTTCTACAGATTCTTTTAGGCATAGTCTTCTTGGCTTTCGCCACTGGACAGAATATTATTGCTATATCCGGTTTAGTTCCTCCAGATCATCGTGATTTCATGTAGCCAATAAGCCAATCAGAAGCTCTATCGGAGCAGGTGATTCATTCGTCAAGCCACAACGTGCTGTGGCTGAGTTCATTCTATGGAAGACGATATCAGGGTACAGAGGGTACTCCGGAGTACATACTGGGCCTCATGTATGAGTTTATTATGGCACCTTTTGTCTATCCTTGCCGCAAAGTAACCTTGGATCGGCAAAGACTACGTACTCACCTCATAGTACTCTAACGCTCTATTTGCGATGACTATCAAAGTAGGTGGACGTTGTTTCAAGTAGAAGATAGGATATCAATGGCCGATAGCAACTTCGGCCTCCTACGTAGATAGTCTGCGGTATCAAAGTAGACCGCCAGAAGGAAGCCGGGTCTGTGCAGGTACTCGTATAATCCGAGCCCAGGCTTCAAGATTCCATTATATTGTATTGATTGATATGAACTCATCCGTGGAAATCGTCCACATCAACGACCGGATCTTCCGCCCGCCTCCGGGGTGCGATCTACACCGTTTGATTGGCCGGTGTACTGTCCCGCTGCAAGAAAAACCAGTCTGTCGCTGACTAAGCGCCATCCGTCTCGTTCATTTTCATAGAATGGTATCACTTTGTCTGACAACCTTCGACAAGACTTCAAGAAGAACCCCAACAATCCCATTCTTCGTCTCTTTTTTTCTTTTTCTTTTTCTGACCGGTGCATTCACTCCCTCTGCTCCAACAGATATATCATTGTTTGTCGTTTTGTTCGATCCTTGACCTTCGCCGGCTTGCTATATGGCCTTTGCCCCCCGCCAACTCTCTTCCCCCGTCGAATCGTTTCTGCCTCGCTCTTAAATTTCCCTACCGCCAGAACGACCCTCCAAGGCCTCGACTTGCTTTGAAACCCTCCTTAATCCTTCGATTCTCTGTTTAACTCTTGCATTACCGAAACAACATTAGAACTTACGTCGATTTCACTAGAAGTGTGAGAAGGGGCTTCTCCGTCAGATAATCCCTAATTCAATACCCCTGACCATTCTCTTAAAACCTCGCTCGATAAAAACATTCAGCGTTCCTTTTCCTTTCCGCGAGCGATTTTCCTTCCTATTCATCTAATCACCATGCAAATCGAAGAAAAGCCGGTCACAGACGTCCCTGTCGCCCTCCCCGACGGGGACCGCTCCGATGCCATCGACGATGATGTCTCGCCCGTTGCCACCCCTTCGACCACTGCACCTCAATCCCAACAACCTTCCATCCCATCTTTACGTCCAACAAAGGATATGACCGCTGGTATCTCCGCCTCTTCGACACATTTGGGTCAGATTAATGCTGCCCGACGAGGTCCCGCTCCGCGCCCCCCAGCGTCCATGAGTGCGGCGCCATCCGGGGGACTAAATCAGGATATTCTCGCCAAAATGAAAGCCTTCTCCCTTTCTCGACAAGGTGCCCCTCCGTCTTTACCCCATGCTGCCTCCTCACCTACCATTCCGTCTCTCAATAGCCCCGGAGCCCCTAATGGTGGTGTGCAGTCACCTCCATCGGGTGGGCCGATCGCTGGCCCGCTTCCTGGCCCGCTTCCTGGCCCGCTTCCTGGCCCGCTTCCTGGTCGCCTGCCCCCGCAAGCCCGTCCCAATGCAAAGAACTGGGTTTCGTCACCTACTGTTGCGGGTTCGGCGGCTGCTAATGCCCCTAAGCCGACAGGCAGCTTAGCTGCCAAACGGATGAAGCCTGGCCTCAAGCTCTCGGACGCCGCAGGACCCAACGGGTCTTCGCCAGGGAAACCCTCCGACGGACCTGCCCCCGGTGGAGAGTCGGTATTCAGCAAATACTCCGAGTTTGTTGATACCATGACGGGTACGCTCAATTTCAAAAACAAGGCGGTCATCCACGGTGGTGGCGTGGAATTTTCTTCCGGGCATAGCTTCAACATTTCTTTGGATGAGGTCGACCGCTTAGATGAACTAGGCAAAGGAAACTATGGGACGGTATACAAGGTTCGACACAGCCGGCCGCACATGAGGAAGCCCGGAACGGGCGTTGGAGGTATTCTCAGTCGTCCCGCAGGCCCCGACGACTCCAATTCTGATGGAATCCCGGCACTGAAGCCCCAAGATAACCTTTCTGGTGTGGTTATGGCGATGAAGGAAATTCGACTGGAGCTGGACGAAAGTAAATTCGCCCAGATCATCATGGAATTGGACATTCTCCATCGTTGCGTCTCACCTTTCATCATTGACTTTTACGGCGCGTTTTTCCAAGAAGGGGCAGTTTATATATGTGTTGAATTCATGGACGGCGGTTCAATCGACAAAATCTACAAACAGGGTGTCCCGGAAAACATCCTTCGCAAGGTAACGCTCTCCACCATCATGGGATTGAAGACCCTAAAAGACGACCACAACATCATCCATCGCGATGTCAAGCCCACCAACATCCTTGTCAACAGTCGCGGCCAAATCAAGATTTGCGATTTCGGTGTGAGCGGTAATCTGGTGTCGAGTATTGCCAAGACGAATATTGGGTGTCAAAGTTACATGGCCCCCGAACGAATCGCCGGTGGTGGTATGCAGCAGTCGGGAGCAACTAGTACCGGGACCTACAGCGTCCAGAGTGACATCTGGAGCTTAGGGTTATCGGTAATTGAATGTGCCCTTGGCCGTTATCCTTATCCTCCTGAGACTTTCAACAACATTTTCAGCCAGTTACACGTAAGTTCCCTGTCGAGACCCAAATTTATGTATGGTTTTTAACCTTTTAACAGGCCATCGTCCATGGAGAAGCTCCAACTCTTCCCGAAACAGGCTATTCTGAGGATGCGCATGCGTTTGTTCGCGCGTGCTTGGATAAGAACCCTAATAACCGTCCTTCGTACACGATGCTCTTGCGACACCCCTGGCTCTCACCACTCATGCAACCTCCTACCGAAGACGAAGCCGCCAAGGGCCCTGAAGACTCCGGGGCGGAGACTGAAGACAAAGAAGTTGCTGATTGGGTAAACGAGCGACTCGCCGTTTTGGCATCTGGGCAAGAACCTTCTCCAGATAAGCCGGCTCTACACGCCGCTCCACTGGATGCTGTTCCTGGAAGCCCGCTTTTGGAAGATACCGCGTTGAAACAACCTGCCTGATCCCTCCCAATCTCACCCTGAACATCCTCCTTTTATTTTGGTGGCCGTATCGGTTTGTTTATCTACTTTGTCGAGTTTCTTTAGTGATTTGAAGCGAGTTCTACATATTGGGCGATGATTTGTGACCTCGGTTTCTTTGCTTTTTCATTTCGCTTTCTTGCCCTTCTCTCTTCCCACCTGATCTATGATATCCGTGGCTTGGCTTCTTGACAGCCACAGTTCCTAAGGTCTGCATCTTTCAAGCTGCATTCTTTCATGTGTGATGAATATCCTGTATATGAATGTGATATGGCATTGCTTTTATTACCTCTTCACTGTTTTTGCTCTTTTGGACATTGGTGGGAGATTTTGCTCATATCTCCGCCTGTGTTGCTATCTTGAAAGTCTTATGTAAATAGATTCAATGTATTCCAACTAGACATGCTTATGCTTAGAGTTGTACTATTCATCCTGTTTCTTCCATCTACTCTAGGTCTGGAATAGTCCCATCGATAAGCTGCTTATAAAGCACATATCACGTGTGGCAACTCCAGCTTGATGTTTTTTTTTTTTTTTTTTTTTGCTTTGAAAGCAATTCGTTATTCTCAGCAGCAATTGCATTACCATTGCAAATCCTGCGAAATTAATCAGCCTATTTTCTAGCCAATTGGCACGGTAGAAACAAGCAATAAAGAAACAGCTGTGTTTCACCCGAGCCATTGGAAAGCTTTCATCCTGCATCCGGTTTCCCCGCCAGCCCCTCCCACCTCATCTTCTCTGTATTATATCAATTCTTTGTCCGTCAAACGACACCCTCTTTTCCCCATGCTCTCCCGCTCCCTCCCTACCCTCCCCATCCAGCCTTTAAAGACTCGATTCTTCCAACTGGCTCGTTCTCGTTCATCAGTGTCATTGTCACCGCTCGGGAAACGGACGATTCAAACCGTGGTTGCTTCCAACGCCAAAGTGACGACTGCATCTGCACCGGCGCCTCGCTTGGCTTCGCTTTCTAGACATTTCTCTTCGACCCCGGCTGCGCGGAGTAGTGGAACCTCGAACTCGGACACAATGGGTGCTACTGAGAAGTTGAGCTATGATTATATTGTTCTAGGAGGTGGTAGTGGTGGTAGTGGTAGTGCCCGTCGCGCTGCGGGCTGGTATGGTAAGAAGACGTTGATCATTGAGAGTGGTCGCGCTGGAGGGACTTGTGTTAACGTGGGGTATGTACACTGTCCTTGTCACCTAGGGGGGAAATTGAGCTAATGCGGGGTGTTCGTGGTGGATAGATGCGTCCCCAAGAAGATGTGCTGGAACTTTGCGTCGATCAACGAAACCATGGACGTCGGCAGACACTACGGTTACGACATCCCCAAGGACATCAAGATCGACTACACCCACTTCAAGCACGCCCGCGATGCCTCGATCCAGCGTCTGAATGGCATGTACGAACGCAACTGGAACCGCGAGGGCATCGACCTCGTCCACGGCCGCGCCCGCTTCGTCGAGCCCAAGACCATCGAGGTCGTCAACGAAGACGGCTCCAAGGCGCAGTACACTGCCCCGCACATCCTCATCGCTACCGGTGGCCGTCCCAACATTCCCAAGGTCAAGGGTGCGGAGCACGGAATCAACAGCGACGGGTTCTTCGAGATTGAGGACCTTCCTCCCAAGTTCGCTGTCGTAGGTGCTGGATACATTGCTGTTGAGTTGGCTGGTGTCCTCGGTGCTGTGGGCGTGGACACCCACATGTTCATCCGGGGCGAGAACTTCCTGCGCAAGTTCGACCCTATGATTCAGCAGACTATGACGGATCGGTATGCTGCTGCTGGTATCAACGTGCACCGTAACCACGAGGGCTTCAAGGAGGTGCAGCTCGTGCGCGACGGAAAGGGCAAGGATAAGTTGCTGCGTCTGGTGTGCATGGATGACTCTGTGCTCGAGGTCAACGAGCTGCTCTGGGCCGTTGGTCGTGCGCCTGAGGTCGAGGACTTGAACCTCGATATTCCCGGTGTGAAGTTGACCGACACTGGCTATATCACTGTCGATGAGTACCAAAACACCTCTGTCGAGGGCGTCTACGCTCTAGGCGATGTCACCGGACAGGCTGAGTTGACACCTGGTTAGTCTTCCATGCCTCCACAACAAACGGTATAAGCAAGATACTAACAAAAACAGTCGCCATCGCCGCCGGCCGCCAACTCGGCTCCCGCCTCTTCGGCCCCCCCGAGCTCAAATCCTCCAAACTCTCCTACGAAAACATCCCCTCAGTCGTCTTCTCCCACCCCGAAGTCGGCACCGTCGGCCTCACAGAACCCGAAGCCCGCGCGCGCTTCGGCGACGACAAAGTCAAGGTCTACAAGACCAAGTTCACCGCCATGTTCTACACCTTACTCCCCGACGAGGAGAAGGCCAAGAACCCCACGCAGATGAAGATTGTGTGTGCGGGGCCCGAGGAGAAGGTTGTTGGGTTGCATATTTTGGGTCTTGGTGTGGGGGAGATGTTGCAGGGATTCGGGGTTGCGGTGAAGATGGGGGCTACGAAGCAGGATTTTGATAGTTGTGTCGCTATTCATCCGACTAGTGCGGAGGAGTTGGTTACGTTGCGGTAGCCGTCTCCTTTGTTAGGGGGTTGCATTTGTTTATTTAGATGAGGATATAGTGTGTATATGATGATTGATTATACTCATGAATGTGTTCAATTTCAATCTGAGTAGCAATAAATGTGATGATATGATAGTCGCGAGGGAAGCGAGTGTAACTATCCCGGGGTATAAATATGTTGAGCTATGCAAAGGTGATAAATCAGACCAAAAAGCGACCGAGAAACTCCAATCCATCCGTCCAGTAGTCCAGTGTAAATCAAATCCAAATCGAGATGCGATATCCAAAAAGCAAGTAAACAAAAGAAAAAAAAAAAAAAAAAAAAAGAGCAACGCATGCATCCTCGCATGCAGGTACCTCAACTCATCCTAGCCAGTACGCAGGACTAGGCGGGATAAATTGAGGTCAGTCCATCCTGGTTGAAGCAGGAAGACGAAGGCGTTGTCGTTGACGTTGACGTTCGCATTGAATTGTACACGTCCATCAAGGACGCATTGTCGGCCGGCCATTGTTGAATTATGTAGATGTAGACGTATGTAGGCGTATGTAGACCAGATGCAAGGTAAGGTAAAGTGGAGGAAAGGTATGCCCGTGTCGCAGATGCGAGCAAGACGTATTGATCGTAAAAGCAGGAACGGTGCTGGTGCGACCGAGGTGTTCATATATTATTTATAAATGGTCGAGGTTGAAATCGATATCGAAATCGGGGTTGTTGTGTTGTGGTTGTTGATGTTGGCGAAAGGGGGAACAAGTGGCGTTATCAATCATCCTCGGTCGACGATACGATAAACAGATAAAGCGACGATAACCAGCGGGCTGACGTAGTTCGCATGGGAGCATAGCAAGCGTAAGACCGAAAAGCAAGAGCAAGAGCGGCAGCAAAAACAACAGCATGTTGCTGTTGTCTAGTTGTTATAAACCATAACCGCAAACGAAACCAGACAGAAACACAACGGGATGTACACCCTGCGATCCATCTCTGCTGCGGCCGCAACGGCGTTATATCCGGTACTTGTGATCGAAGATACGCTGGAGCGGGAGGTGTGCGTGTTCGAGTTGATCTTTGATGACTTCGACATCTTGCTTGTTATGTTTGATTGTGCGATGAGTTGGTGATGAAGGAGTGCATGGATGGTGTAGATGGAATGTTGAGCGTTGAGAGTATGGAGTAGAGGGGGCGATCACGTGAGCCACGGGACGGGCCACTCAACGTTCTCCCAACAGGCATGTGATTGGATGGATTGGGTTAGTGTTGCAAATGGTGTAAACATGCAAACATTGCAAACTTGCTAGATTTCCGTTTTGGTACTTCGAACGGAGTAGGGTGTTTTTGCCGGGGGTAGTCTTTTCTACTTTATTTGCGATATAAGGTGGTCCTGTTTGTTAATCCTCATAATTATACTGTCGCTCCATTGAACTTTCGATCATTGTTCGACAGTCAAGGTCCATAAATGATACTCCGATTGCCCAACCTAAGCAGACCCGTCATCTACTTCTCTTTGCTTAGCCTCTCAGGTGAGATATGATGGTCAATCTCTCATCAATTGTGATATAGCCCGAAGCCAATGTGGATAAAAAGTGCAGTGAGATTTCGATGGTCCTCGCGGTGATCTGCGAATGATGCTCTGGAGGCTGGAGAAGTTCAACCACCCTTCTGAATGTAACGAACATAACTTCGATGTTGTGTGTTGTGCACTTCTCGTAGTGAAATCTGCCGTCAGAATACTTCACATGGACAATGTGCCATGGTTGTCCTCGGTTCTGTCCACAGAGTACAAGGTCGTAAACAGTAGTGCACCCGTCGAAGATCGTGACATGGACGCCCACTGCCGATGGTTGAGTGACACTGTTGAGGTGTCAAATGATTGAAGGAGGTAATGGTCTGCTGTATTTATTAGTCTCTGTCACTTCCGTTTTCGGCAGGGAACTTACCCATACCACAAGCTGACGGCACCGTAATCACTCTCCAGCGTTGTTTTTGCAACTTCGGGCCATGCGTTGCATTCGAAAGATGTCCATTTACTTCGAGAGTAGCAATGGAACGGTGACGATAGGCCCATTGGACAGGATGGACAATCTGACGTGCATGTATGATCGCATTGTATACACTTGGGGTTTCTCAAAGTACTATCTGTTTAATTTGGAAGTCTCACTTCAACCCTGTAACTATACAATGCAAGGCTAGAGATGACGACGACAGCTGAATTGTTTGGTTTTTCCATGACAACGCATTTCACCATGAGCTTTGATATTGCCCATGACTAGGCAGCTGCAGCTGACTGTAAGCGGTAATGAGATATGGAGCAATATAGGTGAATTGGCTAGTGTTCTTTAGTACGTAACTACTGCCAACAGGGCTACGCGATCACGTGTGGACTCAAAAATATTATCTTTTGTTCTTTGTTCCGCTTCTTTGTTTTTTAATCTTTGTTGCTGCCTCCCCCTTGCAGTTGGAGCAAACTCTAAGATACATGAGGGGGGGCCCACATGGTCGTGAGACTAGTGCCCACTACAGGTGAAACAGCTCATCTGAAGTACATTATTGGCTGTCGATTGCACCGTGTTCGTTCTCGGTTAATTCCAACCCCCACTTTGATTTGATTGGCCGATAAGGAAGCGGAACGCCATCTGATTGCAGAGTCTATGACGGGACCCTCCGGATCTGGCAAATAACAGCCCGAGGTTCGCCACCTCAGCGCATAATGACAAGCCAGTCAGAGGTCAAAGTGCCTGGGGACAAGAACTAAGGGATGCAGGAGTCTGTCACTAGTTTTGGTCTTTAAAATGGTCCCTTTCCTCATTATTACTGATTTATTACTCTAGACTTTCTTCTAGTTACCACTCTTTCGTTCTTTTCTTTCTTTAACCGTTCAACGCTCGCTCGAGTCTCTCTTTAATCCTCTGTTTTACGCGGATTGACTCTCGTTCTCTGACACCATGTATCTCAAGAGCTATGCTGCGGCATTGACTGCAGTGCTTCCTATCGTCACTGCACAGACCTACTCCGACTGCAACCCTACCAAGAGTATGTCTACCATATTCAGCGAACAATCGAACAGAATTTAACAGCTATAGAATCCTGCTCCCCCGATGATGGGCAGAAGGAGTACACTTTCAGCACCGACTTCACCAAGGACTCTTCTCTCGACGGTTGGGAGACTGCTGCTGGCAAAGTGACTTTCGACGATAATGGTGCTGCCTTTACCATCAACGAGAAGGGTGATGCGCCTACCATTGACATCAAGGACTACTTCTTCTTTGGTCGTGTCGATGTCGAGATGAAGGCTTCTCCTGGTACCGGTGTCGTTAGCAGTATCGTCATGGAGTCGGACGACCTCGACGAGATTGACTGGGTATGCCTCACTTAAAGAGACTGAAGGAAAGATGCACAGCTAACAACGAACAGGAGGGCGTTGGTGGCTTCACGGACAGAATCGAAACCAACTACTTCGGCAAGGGTGACACCACTACCTACGATCGCGAGACCTGGGTCAACCTGGACACTCCCCAGGAGACCTTCCACACCTACACTATCGACTGGACCAAGGAATCCATAACCTGGCTCATTGACGGCAACTCAGTTCGCACTGTCAAGTATGCCGAGGCCAAGGACGGCTCGCGCTTCCCTCAAACTCCCATGAAGCTGCGTCTCGGTATCTGGGCCGGTGGTGACCCCGACAACGGCCAGGGAACCATCGAGTGGGCTGGCGGTGAGACCGACTACACCCAGGCTCCCTTCTCGATGTACGTGAAGTCCGTCACCGTCACCAACTACAACCCCGCCGACTCCTACAAGTGGACCGACACCAGCGGTTCGTACGAGAGCATCGAGGCCTCCAACGGAACCAGCTCCGACAGCAGCTCTTCATCCACCTCCAGCGACTCGTCGACCACCACCGGCGGTTCTTCCACCAGCACTGCCTCCGGCTCTGCATCCACCACTGCGGACTCGTCCAGCGCCACCTCGACCTCCGGCTCCACTACTGGCGCCGGCGCTGGCTCCGGCTCCAGCACTAGCACTGGTTCTGGTTCGGAGTCGGACTCGGCTTCCGCTTCGAGCGATAGCACCAGCGCTGGCGCGAGCGCGAGCTCCACTACTTTCGACGGTGCTGCCAGCACTTTGTCCAACTCGTTCGTGGCCCCAGCTATGATGCTGGCGTTGTTCGCGGCTATGTTCCAGCTATAATTTTTTTTTTTTTTTTTTTTTTTTTGTCTCATTTCATGATCTTTTTTGTGCATATTTTTGGTCATTTATGACATGACTGTATCCAAAATTCTATCGTCTATTATTACTTTCACTTAACACGGGTGGTCTAATCTGAATATTCTAATTTTATAATTTCAAACTTCTTTCTCTCGTAATCCTGGAGTACCAAAGTACGGGGGTACCTTTCGCAAAGAACCGGTGGATGAAGTATCTCCCGGCTGAGACATGCATACGAGCACGAATCTATCAATTGACTCGGACGTATTCCTATCAGGTCCTTTTGTTAATTCGCCTACGGAAAACCCGAGCCAAATCCATAAAAACTAATACTACACACATACTCCGTACAGCAACCGACACGAAACTGGACCTATGCCAATACCGATTCCCAAAGCCCAGAACATCATATCCAAGGATACGTTCTCGTCTTCTTCCCCCAAAAGCACCCTCCACGAAGAACGCAGAAAGCAGAAAAGCAAAAGTAACATACCAATGGATTGACAGGAGAACATACGTAGCCAGGAAACCCGGTCTAGACCTTCCGTTGAAGATCATAACCGAGTTCTAGAACTGGGGCCGGCTTTCTCCGTACAAGTATGGAGTACTTACGGGTTCATGGTGGATAGGGAGTGGTTGGGGGGTTGTAGGGCTGAGGGTGGGGTATATATTTCCAATCGGACTGTGTTGTGTACTCTGTACGTGGAAGGGATTTTGTATATGGATTTAATTTGTATGGGTTGGGTAGACTGGTGGCTGCCTCGTTTTTCTTTCTACAATGCTAGCTGGTATATGTATCATAGTTTGTCAATCCTTATCTAACCAATCAGCTCGCATGGCTTAGTTGGTAAAGCGCATCACTAGTAATGATGAGATCCTCGGTTCGAATCCGAGTGCGAGCAAATTTTTTTTTTTTTTTTTTTTTTGCCTCTCTTCTTTCTAATTTTTAAGATTCACTTATGCCGCCATAATACAGAGCCATTGCGTTCATTGCGTGACTTTACGTACAATTTGCACTCCGTACTTCTGGTAGGAGCTTTTTGGAAGATCAGGGGCAATTGATATGCGCTTTCATTAACATGATATCATTTTCCACATTCTAGGCGTTAGTTAGGCATAGGCATTACATAAGGGTATAGACATGAGATTAACGGGAGGGCATAAGACGTCATCAATAAGGGGTCATGAGAGGGATGCAATTTCATGTCGATGAGACAGTCGAAGGACGATCGGGTTCTGAGACATGGGGAACTGGGTGTGGGAACCGGTTAATTTACTGGAATCGGTGGCATGATGGGGTCACCGAGGTACCCTCCACCCGGGGACAATCGAATCCACAAACGAGCGGACGTTCTTATACACGTTTGACTCGTCGCGGTCACCATTCCCATTATCACCATGTGGAAACTGCAACGAAGCCTGCTGCGCGACAATCCGCTTAAGCGACTCCAGATGGTCAGCCACCGTCGCAAAATCTCCCGTCAACGAGTCCGTCTTCAACCGCATCCGCGCCGCCAGTTGATCGAGGTATTTCTCCCTCCTGGCCATCTGCGTCGACAGCCGGACATCCTTCGCGACACGATGGTGGTGATTCTGGTTGTCTTGTGGTAACCCGCCCGTCGCCATTAGACTATCGACCGCAGAGCGAAGGTCCGCCTTGAGAGAGTCGAGTTTGCGTGTCGCCGTGGTGAGTGCTTGTCGGCAACCGTCGTATTCAAGTGAAAGTTCGTGTCGGGGCCCCGACTGGACTTGTTTCATGGCGGTTTGGATATCGCGGAGGAGTGATTCGGTTTCGGGGAGGCTGTTGGCATAGGGCTTGATTTCTTCGAGGGTCGAGTTGAAGAGGATTTCGAGTTGGGTTTGGAGGGAGAGGACGGAGTCGTAGCGGGTTGGTGGTGGGCGGTGGTTGTAGTGACCGGAGTGGGATAGTTGTGAACAGCTTGTTGGATAGAGAGCGGGTATAGTTGGGATCGTGCAGAGGTGTCGGGAATGGTAGACCACTTCGGGAACGACGAGCAGATGCGAGATGGCTGCGATGAGGAGCAGGTTGGTTATGGCGCGGATGGGCCTTTCCCACGTCCAGCCTGATGCCCATTTTGATCCATTATCGACCTGCTTCTTTGGGATCCTCATTTTTTCCTTCACGGGCGGCTCAGATGGTGTATCCTCACGATCCACCACTGTCTTCTTCGACGGTATACGTCTTTGTTTCAACGTCTGCGAATTTGACGGAGAAGATTGTCTTGACCGTACGTGCGGCATCAGAATCGGTTCCTCGCATATCGACGGCATAATAAGCTCAGGCCCCGATATCAACGAACCAGATGTATCCATTGTGTTTGAATCATCCTCCTTGTTTGTCTCTGATTGTTGTCGCGGATCCGGGTTGTTTGTCTCGGTTCCGTCGTTTTGCCGTTCCTTCTCGGGCAGCGATGGTAACGACGGCACTACCCAGGATTCACCCAGGATAGAGATTTCCTGGGGACGCGATAGGGTTGTGGACATGGGTCGGGACGTTTCTGTCTTTTGCGTTGAAGAAAGTCAGCGGGTTGGTTGGTTCGGAGGGGTGAGATGAAAGGATATATACTCCGAGCACATACCAAGTGCTGTGCTGGCGCGCCACAGCAAACACGACTACCGCAAGGGCACCCAATCTCATTCGTTTTCTGTTTCAATTTTCAAGGCACTATTGTGGTAATTTTATGAAAATTGCTTCCCGAATCCAGTGAATGACACGGGAAGGAAGGAGTCAGTGCAGGTTCCACTCCGCGCTGCTACATAACTAGTTAACTAGTTAGTTAACTACCCAAATTCCGCCAGAATGCTCAGGCTCTTGTACATGTCGTCACATTTCTTACGGTATTAACAGCTTAGTAGAAATGGCAGAAAACGTCATTTCGTACAGACATGTACATGTAAGTTTGCTGTCAGCAATTGATGACTAACTCATTAGTTTTCTGTTTATATGTCTAGATGTCATCTGCCCTCTTGAAGAAATAAGAATATACAATGAACGACAACATGAAAACCCTAGTAAATATCAACAGCCATACACTCACCCAGCAACTCACGCAACTGGAAAAAGCCGTTAAATCATTAGCAAACCAAACCAAATTTCTTGCCGCAACAGCCAGCGCCATTTCCAAAACAGTTAATGCACATGAGATTGAGCTCCGGGACCTTCACCCAGTAAAAGCTGCGCATGATCGGGGCAGATGGTGTGTGTTGTATGAGTGGGCAGGAATCAGGAATGATGGGCTACGAGCTCTTTGCGATGCAGCAGTACACGGGGGCGACATTACCACCGATACTCGACTCCTCTCATCTTTAATTGACGAAAGCGAGGAGAACGTGGAGGCGTTGAGGGCTGCGTTTCGTGAACATTATGGGATAGATTTGAAGACTGCTTCGGGGAATATTGCAATCGCGCCCCCGTATGTTGTTGAAGCCTGTGATGTGCTCGCGGATGTGAGATCCTTGGGCTTCTGGAGAGAGAGTGAACAGCAGCTACGCAGGAATGCAATTGAGGACTTGGGTCGACAGATTGTCAACGACTGGTTGCGCGGCGAGAAACTGGATGGCCAAATATTGCTCAAGTTGCGAACGGAATATCGTGGCTAAACAAAAAGCTCCATAGAAGCTTTTATACCCCTTCTTGCTCCGTACTTAGTTTCTTATTGCATCTAACAAGATAGCTTATCTGCCTCCTCTGTTGTAGTGAAGTGCTTGTTGATTACTTGCTCATGGTTAGGTGTAGTTAAGAGTACGGATCATTACCAATCACGTTCGTTTTTAATACTGGTTGTCAAACCCATTCAAAGAGCATAAAGATAATGTATACTCCATTAAATTGATTGAATATTATT
Organism: Aspergillus glaucus CBS 516.65; assembly: GCF_001890805.1. NCBI lineage: Eukaryota > Fungi > Ascomycota > Eurotiomycetes > Eurotiales > Aspergillaceae > Aspergillus > Aspergillus glaucus. Next base: position 771,332 of record NW_019170455.1, read on the forward strand.
ATGGTTGTACTCCGTACCCCGACTCCGTAGTTAGTGGTGGTGGGGAAGTCGGCCCGTACCAAAAGCTTCATTTCTCGACTGCCGCAAAAAGTCCTTTTCTTCCCTAACAACAATGTGTCGATTAAGCACACTCCCCCGGTTACGCCCATTATCAGGGCGACCGGTGCTCTACACACCTTCATCGCGATTACAAGTGCAATTGCTGTCCTCCACGCCGACGCGAAACTGTTCATGCTCCGATCCCCAGTCCGGTGACAATGCCGCAAAAACACCCAACACCGCATCCTCCAACCCCGATTATCGAGCTTTAGGATCAGATATCTTTACTTCTTCCGTCTACAGTCCCGGATCGCCGCTTTTCCTCCCCAATGGCACACACATCATCAACAAACTCGTCTCCTTCCTTCGCGCACAATACCAACAGTATGGTTTCCGCGAAGTCCTCACTCCGACTATCTACAAGCGTTCATTGTGGGAAATTTCGGGCCACTGGCAGAACTACAAGGATGATATGTATGAGGTGCGCGGGCGAGGGGCCACTGGCGAAACAGAAGGCGAACTGGGCGAAGATGAGTCGTATGGATTGAAGCCAATGAACTGCCCGGGCCATTGCCTCATGTTCAAGTCGCAGAACCACTCATACCGTGAACTCCCTGTGCGCTATGCCGATTTCAGTCCGCTACATCGCAACGAAGTGTCTGGTTCTTTGAGTGGACTTACTCGCGTGCGCCGTTTCCACCAAGATGATGGTCATATCTTCTGCCGGCCGCAGCAGATTAAGCAGGAGATTGCGTCTGCATTAGGCTTTGTGGATTTGGTTATGACTACGTTTGGCCTGGGGCCACATCGACTTGTGCTGTCGACACGACCGGAGAAGGACTTTATCGGAAGTTTGGATCTGTGGAATAGCGCCGAGGATCAGCTGCGCGAGGCCCTGAATAGCAGCGGTCGCGAGTGGGCGTTGAATGAAGGGGATGGTGCGTTCTACGGGCCTAAGATTGATATCCAGCTTCAGGACCAGGCAGGCAAGTATCACCAATTGTCCACCATCCAGCTGGATATGAACCTGCCTCAGCGGTTCGAATTGGAATACCAGGTCGCTGAGGGTGAGGAGGACTACAACCCTGCGACCCCGGGCAAGGCGACTCCAGTTCTTATTCACCGGGCCAACTTTGGGTCAATCGAGCGATTCTTGGCCTTGCTGATCGAGCAATACGCCGGTCGCTGGCCATTCTGGTTGTCGCCACGTCAAGGCATCATCTTGACCGTCAACCAGGACGAGGCAGTTGTCCAGCAGGCTCATGAGGCTGCTGCAAGGATCTCTGGTTTCCGGCCTTTGCTTTCAGACAATGCCTCTCTAGCTTCGCCACCTAAGCCTCTATCGTCCGTGGATTCGACCTTCCTGATCGACGTGGACACGAGTCCCCAGACGCTGGGGAAGAAGATCCAACGAGCTAAACAGATGAGGTACAACCTCATTTTCATTCTGGGACCGAAAGACATTGCGGATTCCAGCATCACGGTTGATGTGACTGGTCAGATGCAGAGCCCACCGGAGGGCAATGCGCAGATATTCCAGGAAGTGGCGGGTCGGCAACTGGGCGAGTCTTTACAGAATCCTCGGGCCGTGAAGTTGAAGGTCGATCAGGTGCATGATCTGCTGGTTCAGTTGGAGAAGCATTTCCTTTAAAGGATGCTCCTGAGGGATGATGTACACTGTACTATGTAGCCATGAATGTCACGATGTACTATAACTGTAGAATAAAAAGTACCTAAGCAAGCCAGATAGCTCCTCGACGGCTTGTCATAGACTTGTCAAACTCAAGTTGAAATCTGTCTATAGGAGACCCCCTATAAGGCCAGCTAGTCTTCCCCGCGATCCGCCTCCCCCAAAAACGAGCCCCACGAAAAATTTCTGGAATTATTATCTAAGGTTCCCCTCTGCCCCAGCCAAAGTGTCCCAGAGACGGACGGGCTCTTCCTCTGTCTCTCCAGCGCGTCTTTTTCTCCTTTGATTAAATCCTTTAACTTCTCTCTCTGTCGCTTTCCATCCCTCCTTTTACATTCTTTCCCAAGAGCTCGTCTCTCTCTTCCATGGCGCGAGCAGCGCATCCTGATCGATCTGTGGCGGTCATTTTGGGTCGCGCTCCTCTTTCTTCATCTGCGCATTGATGGTGGTAGAATCCAGCAGTTCAGGCTCAGGCATGGCCGAGATCCCCGGGAAGGCTAATCTGCCCCGGAAAAGTGCCTTTTCATGTGAGGCCTGTCGAAAGCGTAAGGTGAGATTTTCCCATGTGTCCTTCTGATTTGACCTTCTCTTTTTTCTTCTCCATTCTTGCTGTCGCGTGGTCGGGCGGAGTCCGTCCGAGCGAGGACGAGGCTGAGATAGGTCATAGCACCTATGAGCTCTCCCGCCCGGGTTTACTTCCTTGTTTGAGATTGAATATTGGTATAAGGCTGACATGTGCTTTTCTTTGTCTGTTTGAAGGTGAAATGCAATGGTGCTAGTCCATCATGTTCACGGTGTGCCGCTCGAGGCGAAACTTGCGTCTATAGCTTGTAAGGCGAACCCACTGAACCCCTCATTGTGTTCCTGCATCACAACAAGGAAAAAATAATAATAAATACAAAAAAAAAAAAAGTACTAATGTTGGGATTTGCATAGAGCTCCTACATTATCCTATACAAAACAGTTGGAATCCCGAGTCGCACAGCTGGAAGAGGCTCTGGCCAAGACCCGCTTGCAGCAACCGTCCGACACAGAGCTGCGGAAAACAACCTCGCCTGCATCGACGGGCGCCGGCTCTAGTGCCAGTCCCAGCTTGCGTCAACAGACAATAAAGGAAGAAGAAGAAGGTAGTGAACAGGATTTATCACAGGATTTCGAAGGCTTGAAAGTCGAGAATGATGGCCGTATCTCCTTCCATGGCCCGACCAGTTTGTTCCAACTGCCCAGTGGCGTCCCGGAAGCGTCGTCGGTGTTCCCTCTGGGCATGGAGATGGGGGCTAGGAAGGAACGGTTGATTAACAATGCGTGGCGGGAGAGGGCATTTGAGCAGCTGGCTGCTATGCCGGTAGGCGTTCATTCTGCCATGGAGTGTTGAACGTGTGCTAACCTGGCCCAGGAACCTTTCCAGTATTTGTTGGATTCCCACTGGTGTTGGATCCACCCTCTATTTAATTTTGTCTATCGTCCTGCCTTTACTCGTGCGTTATTTCCTCCACCATACCACATGAATGCTTGCAACTGACACGATATAGGTGACCTGAAAATTAATGGGCCCTATTACTCTGATATTCTCCTGAACGCCCTCCTCTCCCACTCGGTCCGATGGTGTAAGGCTGAACCGAAGATCGGCCCGATCTTGGGGTCATTCGATGGCGGTGCACAGTTCTTCCAACGTGCCATCTCTGGCGTCCATGACTCTCTGAAAGTTGGATACGCGGGCATCCCGACGATTCAGACGTTGCTGCTTCTCAGTGCACAAGAATGTGGACGGGGCAATAGAACTCAGGCATGGTTGTATAGCGGGATGGCGTTCCGATTGCTGGACGATTTGGGGATCTCGATCGACAGTCGAAAATACTCTGGTTCCGCGCAGCTGAATGACGAGGACATTGAGATCCGGAACCGTCTTTTCTGGAGTTGTTATTTCTGGGATAAGATGGTTTCTTTGTACTTCGGTCGGTCTCCAACGATGCAGCACTCGCGTGTTAGCCCACCTAGGATGATCTGTAAGTCGATGACCTGAGCCCGTGGCCTTGCTATGTCTAATAAGTGAATAGTGGACGACACTTCGGAAATTGAAATCTGGACACCGCATGGTGTCATCTTCCCCGAGGGCATGCAATATCCACCGACCCAGGCGCATTCGACATCATGCTTCATGAAAATGTGTGGGTTGGCTGAAATTCTCAACCAAATCCTGGTCCACATCTACGATCCTATCCGCCAGATCTCCGAGGCAGAGTTCTATCAATGCATCCAGGAGCAAGCGAAGAATCTAGCTGATTGGTGGGAGGACCTGCCTCCTTATCTGAAATTGGTGCCATCTGATCTGCCACCGTACAGTCCTCCAAGTCATATGGTGATTCTCAAGTATGTCATGGCCTCTCCATAATTCGGGCTTGAATGCTAACAATAACAGTTGTCTGTATCACACAATTAACATCTTACTTCACCGTCCGGTTCTTTGCTCCAAGACAACCAGAGAATCTTATGACCAGAGCCATCTAATTCAGTGTATGTCGTCTGCGATCGCGACTCTATCGCTATTTGACTTGTACCGTCGTACCTTTGGCGATGCGCATGTGGTTCTCTCGCTCGCCTACAGTGTCTATACGGCTGCGTCGATATTTTTGTTGGAAATTCAGGCTCTGAAATACGCCGCACCGGGCACGTTGGATAAGCTGAAGTACTGCATCAATGCTCTAGAGCGTGTCCGGACTGCCAATCCTGGTGAGTTTAGCAGCGAAAGATACTAAAATTAGACATCGGCTAACGACAACAGTGATCAACACGGCTCTAGGCCTCATCTACCAAGAACTCCAGAAACTCCAGATCGACATCCCGGTCCCAGCCCCGACACCAACAACCCCAGACCCACAATCCCAACCTCGGCATCACAGCCACTCCCCTCAACCTCAAGGTCCTCACCTCCCCGCGATGGGTCACATCTTAAACCCCAGCGACACCGATTCGGGTCACGTGTCCCCCGTCCACCATCCGCACCACTCACACCATTCAAGCCATCCTTCTTCGTCCATGGGCACGCCCGGATCCACAGCATCTGCTTCTATGCTCCAGGGCTATAGCTTCCCGCAACAGCAGACGGGTTTTGACCTCTCTCACCACCAATCACACCAACCGCATCATCACCATCACCACTCGTCTACGGGAGGATTGCCGCCACTGGGGGCGACACATTTACTGGGCGGGATGCCGAATGCTGTAATGTCGCTGGATAATACGGGGACTTATGAGATTACGCCGGAGGTTTTCGAGGCGTTTTCATATGCGGAGCCTATTACGACGAATATGCCTGGTTTTGGATAGGTGTCAAAACAGGGTTGGTTTTTGGCTATCTTTCTATATATATTCTCTTGTTCTTTGTTTGAGTTAGGGGGAGGAAAGGCGAAGTGGAGTGGTTTCTTTTCTGTACTTGTGATCTCTGTTTGATATATCTCTCTGGATTAGATTTTCTCTTTTCATTATATGTAGGTTCAGGCGTGGAATAAATGGCAATCCCCTTTCTGATATTAAACATGCGAATGTATGTATTTCAACTTTTTAACGTGCACCCAATGCATCAAATGTCCAATAAATGGGTATAGATCTCACCAAACAAAACCAAACCAAACAAGATGATAACACACAAATTATATATTAAGACAATTCAAGAATATATCCAACCAACCAAGCACCATATACTTCACCGTATAGCACTTACTTCTCCTGACCCCTCTCATACGTATACTCCACATTATCCGCATCCGACGACGACGAAGGCGGCTCCTCAACCTCCCTCGCCTTGGCCTTCCACCGCAAATACCACGGCGTATCAAAAAGATCACCCATCCGCTCAATCGGCACGCCCTTCGTCTCCGGCATCCAAATACCTAGAATCACAAGACCGCATGTACAAATAATCGCCCAGAACAGATACGCGCCCCACACGTTCAATGAAACGAACATGTTAGGAGTAACCCGCACAACGGCAAACTGGAAGAACCAGTGCAGCGACATGCTCATCGCGTAGCTGATGTTGCGGATGCGCGTGGGGAAGATCTCCGTGCCGTAGAGGTACGGGATTGTGCAGAGGCCGATGGACCAGCCGAATGCGTAGATGAAGACGGAGGCGATGGCCGCGTTGGAGGCGTTTTCGTTATCTGAGGAGCCTGGTTGTAGACCCATGTATGCGCCCATGTAGATGTGTGCGCCGAGTTGGAAGGAGAGACCCATGATTGTGCAGGTGCGGCGGCCCAGGTAGTCGATTAGACCCCATGTGAAGGCGAGGGTGAAGACAAATTTGACGATGCCGTAGGCGCCCGAGGAGATGAGGGAGCTGTCATCGGACACGCCGGCGTACTGGAAGATGTCAGAGATGTAGTAGGTGATGCCGTTACCACCCGTCCACTGGGCAACGGTCTGCATGGCCATGAGGAGCCAGAAGCGTTGGCGGTAGTTGGGGTTGAGTTGGGTTTCTTTGAAGGCTTGCCAATGCGAGATGGAGGCTAGGTCGGCGGTTTTCTCGCGGACTTGGTTGTTGATTGTTTTGAATTCCTCGTCGACGGTTGGGTCTTCGATGGATTTGCCGCGGAGGCGAGCGAGTACGGCGCGGCCTTCATCACGGCGTTGTTTGGAGGCGAGGTAGCGGGGGGATTCGGGGCAGTAGAACGATGCTATGAAGGCGATTCCGACGGGGATGAGGGGGATGGATTGGACGAGCCGGTATTGCATGCGCGTAGGGGCCATGTGGATTTTGGCGCCATAGTTGACGAAGAAGCCTGTAGGAGTACATGTTAGTATAGCCTTAAGAATGTGGAGATATAGGGAGTACTCACCCACTGTGAGGATCAACAACAAAATCACCATGTAACAACTGACCACGAGACCTCTCGTCCTTGTCGGAGCTGTACGTGTCAGCAATCAAACTCAAATTCTTATGATAGACAATCCCTACCAATTTCTGACAGGTACAACGGCACCACGACCGTCAGCAAGCCAGCCCCCAGACCACTCCAGATTCTCGCAAACAACAACAACCCATAAATCCCCGACGCGAAGACCTGAACGAAAGTGCCCGACGCCCAGACCAACACAGCCAGTCGCCACGCGTTAAGACGACCCAGGCGATCGTTGAGATACAACGAGAACAGCGCACCAAAGGCTGCACCTAGCACGTTAAACGAGGTGATATTGGCCTTGCGGTTGGCCAGCCCATTCGGATCGTCCTTCCAGTTGGCGGAGATCAGGTTGTAATCGTGCGTGAACGAGTCTAGCTTGACGCTTGCGCTGTATCCTCCCTCATCGTAACCTGCAACCAATAAAGAGTCAATTTACCGCCTTTTTTTTCTCGTATATGCAGGTCATTTTCTTTGTCGCATGAAAGAAAAAGCAACACGAGGTTGATGGCGCACCTTTGGGGATACTGCCGCACGCGACAATAAGAATGACTATGGCATAATAGGGGTTGGTGGTCCATCGCGACCTGTCCATCGCTTGCGCCATGATGCGATGGAAGACAGAAAACGAGCGTTATGGGTATATATACAGAAGATAAAAGAAAGTTGCGTGAGATATATACAGACCCCCAGAGCGACGAATCTGGGGAAAGGTTCAAGACGAAAAGAGGTTGAAGAGGGTCGCTATTATTCAGTTTGCAATGGCAAAAGTCCCTTTCCCTTTCCTGGTCGGGCAACCTCCGCCTCTCCCTCCTCCCACGCCCAGCGTCTGTTCGCTGCAGCGACCATCAACTCCAAACCCTCGAAACGAGTTGAAAATTGGTGCTTTTGTGAGTGATTTAAGAGAATTCTCCAGGCATAATATACTACAATTGGTATGTGCTCCATCAGATCGACCCGGATGGGCTCCCGCGCAGTCCACTTCTCTCATTATATCCGGTCCCACGGCTGTTTCGGCTCAACGAGAATAGCACAGCAGAATGCTCCATTCGGATAGCTAAAAGTGATCTATTGAAACAGCTGCCATATAGCCATTGAGCTTCCGGAATCATTGCACGAGAACTTCCATCTCCATACAAATTGGACCCTACCGCTCGGTTGAGTTCCTGGAGGGCCTTCAAATCTCTGCGCATTCGCCGTCCGGACGACTTCCGTAGTCACTATGCTTGCGTTTTTGCGCCGGAAAGGATACGGAATTATGACTGACGAATTGTCTGTGGGTCTGTTGCTCATGATATCCGTTTAATATGACCGTGTTTTTTTTTTTTTTTTTTGCCATTTCATTTTTTATCTCCTGCCAAAACGTCTTTTCGGTATAGAGTCACCGGGAAGCCGGTTTCTGTTTCGTGACAGCTCTCGCCGGTGTGCTATCTGTGACAAACGACAAACGATCGGCTGAGCCAATCGAACTAGTCATATCAGGTTTGGTTATGTGGGTGCTTCCCTTCGCTCAGAGTCCGCGCTGGATCATGGCTTCTCTGCGGTTATGTCGTCTGCAAGGAGCCATCGGGCGACCTCGTCTAGATGTACTGGTAAGTGATGGCCAAGCTGGCGTGGCGCATTGGGTATAACATGCCCTTTGTTCCCGTTTGACGTCTACTTTATTCTCCTGTCATTTCTTCGTTGTCAATCTTGTTATGTTCCTTTCCCTACTATAGCTTAACGCGCCATGGCTATCTTCTCCGTGTCCGGTTTACTTACTTTCGTCAAGCCCAAGACTAGCTTCCTTGAGGGCCTTCCCCGGGTTTCATTTGCCTTCGGGACTCACAAAGAAGAACCGCGAGACGATGTCTACGAAACCCAGAAGGCCGCACCGACGCTACTATTCAAGCACAGACTCCCGCCGCGCTCATGGGATAGCCATATGCATGTCGTGGAACCCCAGCGGTATCCCATCGCCGCAGACGCAATGTATCAACCACCTTCGCGTACGCTAAAGGATGCCATGGCCTTCGAGTCGTCTATCGGAGTCGAAAACATCGTTCTTGTGCAGCCATCGATTTACGGAACCGACAACTCGTGTCTTTTGGAAGCACTGAAGAAAATGGGCCCCTCTCGCGGACGAGGGATAGTGGTGATCGATCCGGAAACCTTCGAACCCTCAACACTTACGGAATGGCACACTCTCGGTGTCCGCGGCGTCCGAGTCAACCTGAAATCCGTTGGCAAAGTGATGAACGAGCAGGAGCTGGAGGAAACTTTGCTGAGGCATGCGGAGATAGTCCGTCCTCTCGGATGGATCATCCAACTCTGGGTTCCCCTGCATATGCTACCTATGCTGGAACGCATTGTCCCCCGATTAGGTGTCAAAATCTGCATCGACCATTTCGGAGGGCCTGAACTCTCCTCGATCACTTGGAAAGATAATGTGAACTTGCCCTTCGATCCTTACTCGCTCCCCGGTTTTTCGTCTCTGGTCTCCTTGCTCCGTGCAGGAAAAACGTACGTCAAGATTTCGGCACCTTACCGTCTCAGCAAGGACAAGCAGATGCGGGACATCCAAGCAATTGCCATCGAATTACTGCGCGTGGCTCCTCGACGGGTGATCTATGCTTCAGACTGGCCGCACACACGATTCGACGGGATGAATATCAGACCTTTCACGGAGTCGTGTTTACGATGGTGTTCCAGCCAGCCAGGACTGGCCGAACGAGTGTTCTGTTTGAACACAGAGGAGTTGTTGTGTTGATTTCGATTCCTTCTCTCTTTTTTGTCTGCATTTGCATTACACGATATCATGACTAGCGATTCAAATTCTTCAGCGATTGTACATACATCAGCATAATACCACTACTGGTTATCTAACCTTAACCTTACCACTACCATTATGTACCAATAACCACCATCCGGCTAAAATCCGGAACACATTCCTGTAGCAGTATTTCTTGCATCGCCATCGCCCGCAAGGTCCTCACAAGGCCGACAGCCGGTGAGATTTATTCAGGTTTCGGTTTCCACACTGATTTCGGACACTTTCCGTCGTTTATGGGTCCGTAATCAGATCGGGGGTTTTGCCGAGTTCCATATCTCGGCAACGATACCTTAAAAGATTGACGGCTTGATCTTATCTTTATGTCATGCATGTACACATATAAAATTGTCGGATATGTATTCTGATGGGGGAGTAGAGGGAATTATGTTCCCGGCCAATAACAGAAGAAATAGTGGTAGCCCTAGCCTTTGAGACCGGCCCGGTGATGATGGTGATGGGGAAATTGTTATCTGCGCAGCTGCATTACTCGACAATTGTGGTTATATGGCCTGCATTACGCTAATGGAATGATAGTTTATATCCATGCTACGCGCTCGAACTGCTTGGTGTGATGCTTGCGATATATACGTTCTAGTACCCCATACAGACGACAAAAAAGATCCAACATTAGTCATGACACATTCCAACACACCATCCATTGACGAAATTTGTCAGGACCGCCATATAACTACCCTCAAATCGCCTGCTGTAACTCGGAAACAAATTCAAGATGTGGGGAAATCAAGGAAGAGTTGGCGTAATTCAGCACTGTCGCTGGCTGGAATGGGGTCTATCCTTGTTCCGCACTGCAGCATGCGCTTTGCAATTTCTAGGTTGCCATCACGGGAAGCTTGACGAAGGACAAGTTCGGCTTCGGATTCTGTGGTCCCAGATTCAACGAGGTATGCGCATGTTTCTAAAACAGCAGCAGATGGCGGGGGAGCTCCTTCGATGGCAGTCTCAATTGCAGTCTTATTATTTATGTCCTCATTTCGGCCACTTTGGCTTCATCATTAGCTAGATATAGATCACAGATAGATAGCTTCGTCTAGCTACGTATCTATCGATTCATTCCTTTTACCTCTTCTTTTCCCCATTAGGCGTAGCGCTTAGTGCTTTTCCAGGGCATCGCACAGTGGTTATATACTCCGTACATCATAAAGTGCAAAGGAAGGGGCGATTATCAATCTGCTTTCACTCACTTACATTAATAACCTCGTATCTTCTCTACTACAGGTAAATCCGAGACTGTGCCGCAATACCCCAGAAGCCTAAAAAGGGGTTAGCAAAGCCAGGAAGTGCTGGGAAGCAGCTGGAGAGCTCACTGACAATGGCTGCAGCTATTCGCCAACCGTGAACACACGGCCAGCAACGAACGTCTTCTTCGGGTACATATAATACCCCTTCTGATTCGTCATGATAGTCTTTCCACCCTCATCTCTGAACTCACAGTTGTGATGCATATGTCCAAACGCCCACGCCACAACATTAAATGCCCTCCAGCACTCCCCCCCCACTCAGATCCGTAACAAACCCACTCGAAACCTCACTTCCTTCATGACTGGGATCCCTACTCCTCGGATCCGTGCTGGGGCTGTGGTGTGAAAAATCACGATCCGTCGATGCGGCTCGTCCACAGCCATTCGGCCAACCTGATCATTAAGCCAATTGAGATCCGACTCATGTGCAGCATTATGCTCATCCACATCCCACCGTAGAATACCCCTGAAATCCACCAGCCGGATCTCAACAGCAAACTCCTGGTGCGGAGGGACATGCGAGAATAGCGTGCAACCTAGAATCGTAATCCCATCGCTGATGTAGAACCTCGTCTGATCCAAAAAGGCGAACTTCCTCAGCATAATCTTGCGTTTATCCACTTTTGCTTGGAACTCCCGCATTTTCTTCCTCGCGAGCTGGAATGACATGTGGTATGGATCGTGGTTGCCAAGGAGATAGAAGACGATCGAGTAGTGGCTGAGTTGGTCTTCGAGGAAGGTGAAGAGTTGGGGGTCTGCGACGTGGCCGATGTCACCGAGGAGGGCGAGATTGGGGCTGTTTGGGGGAGTGGGTAGGAGGTATAGGAAGGGTGGGTTTCGAGGTGGAGGTCGGACATTATTTGAAAGTAGACGCGGGTCATGGTGGCTGATTTGGTGGATGGAATCAGTATGGATGTTGCAAGGTCGAGGGTAGATATTTGTAGAAGTATGACCTCATCTTCCATTCGACGGTAATACAGCCCTACGCTCAATTATCACCCTCAACCGTACGCAATGCCATAGGAAAGAATATACAGAGCCAGACATGACAATATTTATACTTATGGCAAATTGATGTAGTAACAAAAGTGTGCGAGAGGTATAAAAATGGCATTTATAAAGACAATCACCACTCCCCAGCTAAAAGCGGCATGCATGTGAGTTTAAGTAAATGACTAGTTGACGGACATCCATCTCCTCGGCTTAGTAGGATTGCTTAGGAAGTATCTATAGAACAACTCCAATGGAGATTCTTCTTTGCGCGCAAAGTCAAAAAGCTTTGGATATTGTAGAGCGAGAACCCGTTGATGTTTATCGTAGTGAGCGTGGATAATCCGGCCTTGTTGAGGCCCCATGAAGGATAGCATGAGGATCGATATTAGCATATTGTTAGCAATTTTAGAACAGGTTAGAACAGAAAGTAATAGAGCTTCATGCATACGGGGGAAATAGTGTGATTTTCAAGGGCAAGCAGATCTTCCTCTCTCAACCGGTTTCGAATGGCGGTAAAAATACCACCCAGCTCTCCCAAGAGGACGGTGCTTGAAGATTTCACATGGCAGTCATGGCAGACTAAAATGGTAACGTGAGCATAGTAACCGCTAGCGTCCTCCAGTAGGAGCTTAGATTTCCAGAAATCCCTCATTGGGGTCTCCGTTGTTGGATAGCCGAATAGCAACCCATTTCCAAATTCGTAAAATGAATTACCATCACTACAACAGACGTTAGTCCATCATATCGGGAATAAGAATGGGAGTGATGGCTTGCATATGAAATGTAATGCAGGTTCTTCAGATTAATCATTGGCGCGAGGGGTATTTCCTTCATGCCCCCCAAGTCTGTAGGGTAGAAAATTGCTTCAGACAAACATGTCAATATCAAATTCAGCGTTCACACCAAGATTCCCCAGCTGCTCTGCGTCCACGAACACCGTCTCTTGCTTATTGGCATAGTCCCATAGAGTTTCGATGAAATCGTCAACCTCATCTGCGTCATTAGGATGCCCGAGTGGAGAACAAAACGGCATGGCTGGAAATATGGTGTAGATGGGGGAGAGGAGGGAAGTTGTTGTAATGAATTTTATACAATGTGTTGTTCTTGTACTCATTTGCTCTGTTTGCATGCATTCGCTGGTGAATATAACATTCCTTTAACTCATTCACAACCCCATGGCCCCAGACCCTGTCTTTGTGCCTTCAGATCCAGCTCCTTTCATTGTCGACTTACAATAATAGCAAACAGATTGATGCTATTGGGACTGCATTTCTTAAATATCATGAAAACCGCTCTTCACATCGACGGTGATTTCCTCTCAAAATGGAGCTTACGAGCGGCAGCAAGATGGTGTCGAATAAGAACGGGGCATATACACCAGATCCAGATGCAAGAAGTGGCCGCATAGACAAAGTACCAAGACTTTTATTTCAATTTACAAGCTGGTGTTAGAAGATGGAAGTAATTCTATACATGAGAACAAATTGTTGATAGCGAAACAATAAAGTGGCTGCTCGCTGGGAGGTCTCGGCATGGCTCCTTCTTTCTTCTTTCTTTTTTTCTTTTTTGTTTTTCCTTTTCTTCTCATTCTGTCTTATATAATCTTTATTCAGCACGTTGCAGCCCCAGGCATACTGTAGAACAGGCTCCCATCGTGAACATATGGACCACTAGCTATAGTAAATATCCGGAGAACGGACGTGTATCTCAACGGAGAGCGCTTGCATCTAGTGGTCCACGAGGCCCGGGTTCGACTCCCGGCGCGTTCGTTTTTTGTTTGCTCTTTCTTTCTTTCTTTCTTTCTTTCTTTTTTTTTTTTTTTGGTCTGTCTTGTAGTCCATGACGTTGTTTGGTTGTTGCCTATAAGGTTGCCGGGATGTCGGGATGTAGAACCACCAAAACTGTCCCTTATGCAGTACAAAAGGCATTTTATTCTGTTATGAGCTTGCTATTCTATGCTGCTATGCAAATTCTTGGAGATGCACTGGGGTTGGTTCTGTGGGGGGATGAGCATGTAACTTAGGGCTGGCTTTAGATTGCCGCTACCAGAACCACTGGCAATACTTGTTGATTTTTCTATACATGAATCGATATACTATACAAGCTACAATATTCCATAACTTTGTCTCTTTTATAAATATTTGATGCATGATAGTGAAGAACAAGGAGCGACCCCTGTCTGGGTGCAGCAGGCAGCAGCGGCATTCATGCCTGAAACGCCAGGCATAAATAACCGTGCACTGGCGTGTTCGCTCTTAAGAGCCGTTTTTCTTCGACCTTACATTTTCGACGTTCTTATTCACTCTTAAATCATTCTTATGCCCGCCGCTGCCGTCGTGGCCGGCGATAGCCTGTGCCTTCCCATCACCGCCACCTGGGATGCTGCTCGTTTGATCGCCGAAAAGATTGAGGTCGATGGGAGCCCGTTGGAGGGAGAGGGGAGAGGGAGGAGGGAGGCTTGGGCTAGTGGGAGGGTAGCGGAAGCGAAGGAGAGGATTGCTAATGGGATGAAGGAAAGATGCATGGTGGGTGATTGGTGGAGAATAGTTGGATGGGACGAAGTATTCAAGGGTTGTATTCGAGGGACATGGGGGTTTTGGGATTTTTATATAGCTTGTTGTTCTTTTGCTCGGTTGATGTCACATCATCGAGATCGTATAGCCCGAGCCCAGACTATTGATGTGGTAGTCTGCAATGAGTGTAGAAGAAGGATAATCATCCTCAGATCTATGAGATTTGATTTTGATAGGTCCAGCACATCTCGGTCTCCATTTCAGCTTCGTGCACGAGATGTAGTTGGCCAAAATATTCAGTATAATCCAATAGTTGGATTGGATGCATACTAGTGATCTACAGCATTACTGGATACGATATGGAAGATATCTAGACCTTTCTTTGATGGAATTGCTTTCATTTCAGCTGATGCTGCAACTTCTGTACAGGACTAGTCTGAGATGGACATCCCTTTGTACAATTAGACCTTCACAGATGTCTCCTTGTTCAACTCAATCTGCACATCCTTCTTCGCACTCTTGTCTCCCAACAAAGTAACAGCCTCCACAACAGCATCTCCATCATACCCAAACTTGCCATCGATCTTCAATTCACCATCACGGTAATCGAAGCGAATCTCAGAGGTCTTAGGCTGCTCAATCGAGTCGCCATCATCCAAGTACAGACTGCCCGACGCAGAGCCATCAAGACCAGGCGCGATGATCAACTCGAAGCCCTTCTTGCGCAGCTCAGTAGTTGTGGATGCACCTGAGGTACGAGCGGGGATGACGTTGCCGCCGCGAATGTGCACGGGGATCTCGGTGATGTTGACGTTTTCGATGGTTGCATGTGTGCCGTTTCCGCGGAGTGGCGCACCGGTGTGCCAGTCGTAGAAGATATCACCAGGGAAATAAGCCTTGACGGAGCGTGAGCCCTTCTGCGTAACCGGGGAAACGAGAATAGCGTCACCGTAGAAAAACTGGAGGTCGTTGGAGAAAGTGTTCTTATCCTCTGGATAGAGGTAGAAGAGAGGCTGGAGGAAGGGTTCACCGGTCTGAGTTTGGCGGCGGAAGGCTGTGTAGATGTAGTCGAGGAGACGGTAGCGGGTGTCGATTGCCTTCCGAGCGGATTCGGTGACGGTGGGCCAGTGGTAGAATTCCTGTGGGCGATATCCGAGGTCGTTGTGGTTGCGGTAGAAGGTGTAGAAGGATCCTAGGGCTGCCCAGCGTGCGCAGAGTTCTTCGGTAGTGTTGCCGCTGAATCCGCAGACGTCTGCTCCGACCATGGGGACTTGGAATAGGGATCCGAACGAGAGAATTTGTTGGATGGAGGCCCTATATCTGTCCCATTGACTCAGGTTGTCGCCCAGCCTGATTCGTTAATATTGGGAGTAAATTCAATGGGATTTGCAAACTTACCAGTGTCCAACTTGTGTCCCAGCTCCTGCAAAGGTGCTGCGAGTAATAACCAATGGTCTCACATCTTCGCGGCGCTGCAGCATGGATTTGCGCGAGACAGCACCCATCACTATTTTGGTTAGACACAAGATCTATGGACATATGCATGGTGTCGACTTACTTGTACCATACATGTTGTGAGTGTCATACTCGACATATCCTCCTGAGTGAACGAGATCCGTGTCGATCGTTTTTTGGCTCAAACCTCCAGCAGCATTACGGATCTTGTATGGCGGGCTGATGAGGTTGCGGTCAGGCAGGCCGATCTTCTTTCCCTGTTCCCTCTTTGCCAATTCACGCTTCGACGAAGATGGCTGGAAGTCGGAGGGGAATCCAGGCAATGGACGCGGGTTGCTTGCGCGCACTGATGGTGGTTCTGGAGGGAGGTCATTCTCCTCTGAGTAACGCTCCGGGTTCGGGCATGGGTACGGGCACATGTTGGCGGCTTCATTCATGTCAATCCACAATCCGTCAATGTCAACGCCGGTCTCTGGGTTGAAGAAATCATTGAATTCCCCATCCCAGTATTTCTGGATGTCAGGGTGGAACCAGTCAGGGAAAGCAGTAGCACCAGGCCACACAGCACCTAATCAACGATCAATCATTTATTCTTAGAAATATTAAGGTTGGCAACGTACCCTTGTAAAGTGTCCCGTTCTCCCTCTTAATAAAAATGTCCTGGTCCAGACCCTTTTTGAACGCAGAATTGTCTAGAGTATGTTAGCGGTATACCCGTGTCAATGCTGGATGGTAAATACTTACTGCTAGCGCTCACAGCCGGATCAACCATAACAATGTAGTGCTGGTCGTGGTCATGGAGGTAGTCCACAAGTTCGCGCACCTTTTCCAGAGGAAACCTCGCTGGGTCATTCGTGAACACTCTTCTCCTGTCCATGTAGTCGATGTCGTTCCACATGGTCTCCAAGGGAATTCCGGCCTTGCTGTAATTGTAAACAACTTCAGCAGTCTCGTAGATATCTCTGTAGCCATATTTGCAGTTGTGGAACTATGAAGTAGTTAGCTAGCTTCAGATATTGTTCACGAGTGACAACATACACCAAAAGTCCAGTAGCTCTGCATGGCTGGGAGGCCAACAATCTCAGAGTACTGAGCGCTGACATCCTTGGGAGTCGATCCAGTAAAGAAATAGAAGTCAAAAACACCGCCAAGGGTATTGTATTCGAGATACTGCTTGCCGTCGCCGGTCTTGTTGAGCTTCACGTCCATTCCGTTGGAGTTCAAAAGGAACACTCCGTGTGTTCCCTTGTCACCACGGTGGTCGTAGTAGACCGGATGGCTACCGTACAGGTTGCTGTCGGGGGGAGCACCGGGGGAGTCACGGTTCCAGAGAGTTCGAGTGTAGTTGGTCGTAGGCAGACGAAGAGAGTCACTGTGTTCTCCCAACCCGTAGATATGCGGGTCCTTAGGGAGCCAGGTACGAAGGCCCAAGTACTGAGACTGGAAGATAAGCTCCGAGGCAGAGGTGTCAAACAGCACCTCATCCCCTTTGTTGACGGTGAAGGAGAACGGCTCAGCTTTGTAGTCGAACTTGAGTTCCGAGCTCTCGCGAGAGCCACCATCACTGTCGGGCCGGGTCAGGACAGACTCGGGCACTTGGTAGACTTGTTCATCGGCATCGTAAATCATCACATGGAGACGTTCATCTAGCAATGTTAGCATAAGCTTAAACCAGTTTCACTGTACAACAAGGACCTACCAGTTTGGTACTCAACGAGGAGCTTCAAGCTCTCCAAGTCAGAACCATACGTGTTACAGGGCTTGCCGGCCAGCACCAAGTCAGCCTCCAAAGAATTGGAACCTTCTTGGACATTGGTTGCCTTGTATCCGGGACAGTGCTGGCTATTCTGTCTAGACCCAATAACGGCTGCCCCTGCAAGGGGCGCAAAGAGTAGTAGACTCCCCAACATGGCGGGCTCAATATAGTTAGAATGAGATGGTAGTCTAGCTGTCGTATTCAGCCCGGGCTATAGCCTAGTATTTATATTGCTGACATGCGTCGAGAGATTTCTTTTTCCGGATATCCAATGTGGGGTGCAACAGGAACCGATAAATTGTATTAACCCGCCAAAACACCTTAATTATTGCATCCCTAACCACAACGAGATTGACCGAACAAACCAACGCCCAACAAACCCGAACCTCACATTCCCAGACCGGGAATTTGTCGGCTTCGGCACTGCACGGCGTCCAATTGATTTTCTAGAGCGGACGGACCCGGCCAAAGGCTAAATCTGGAGAAATATGGGGAAACCCTGGTATGTGAGGTCAGACCGCGGGGAAAGTCCGTGCAATGGGAGGGCGTCGTTGGCCCAAGGGGAGGACCGGCATCGGCCATTTATCGGGGAACTTGATGGTAGCGTGTCTTCCAAGACCGATCTCCGTCGGGATGTAGCGCTGTTGCTGTGCCCCTCCTGCACCATGACCATTACCATTCCGGTGTATTAACGGAGGGAACAAGATAGCTGTTTTTGCGGGAATTCGAGGTGAGGATAGTCCTGAGGAACGAACGGGGGGCATTCCTCGACGTGCCAAGACTTGATGCTTGTACAAAATTATGCACGTTGAGTTGTGCATTTTTGAACAGGAACACAATATACCGAAGTAGGCCAAGCTACCAGTTCTATGGTTTAAATTGCATCTCTAGCACAGGTATTTGGAAAATGGAAACATCACATAAAAAGGGTCATCGCAATGCAAATAAAAACAACACCAAGCCCATAATCACAAACAAACTCCATTACCTTAGATACTTTGACCAGCCGACGAGGCCTTGACATCTTCCTCCGAGCTCATGATCTGGACCTTAATAGCACCCGTCCGAGGGTCAGAAGCCGTACCGAAAGCCTTAAGGGCGTCTTCGAGCGCGTAGCGGTGGGTGACGAGTTTCCTTAAGTCAATCACACCGTTCTTCACCAGGCGAATGGCGCGGGGCCAGGTGTTGGAGTAGCGGTATTGGTACTGGAGGTCGATTTCCTGGGTACTCAGACGCATGAATGGGATCTTCATCTCATTCTTGCCCACACCAATCACGAAGACCTTGCCACCGAATTTCACACTCCAGATAGCGGAGGCGACACTGCTCTCCACACCCGTGCACTCCAGAGCAAGACGGGGTCGCAGAGCATCCGGTGCGGAGCCGTTGCCGTCATTCATAACGTTGATGATACCCTGAGCGTTGTCCTCCGCTGAGAGATTGGTCTGGACCTTGTAGGCGCGCACGTCGGGCACCAGCGACTTGGCAAATTGCAATCGTCCCTCGTCGATGTCGGTAATGACGATGGGCGATGCACCTGCGGCGCGAGCACTGAGCAGAGTTATAAGACCAATGGGACCTGCTCCGGTAACCAGGCAGGGGTCACCCAAACGAAGTCCACTGCGCTCAATTGCTGCCAGGGACACACTGAGCGGCTCCAAGAGAGCACCATCTTCATAACTCATGTCTCCAATCTTGTGGCACCAAATGGAGGGGTGGTTGACATAGCGACGGAGCAGACCGTCGACGGGAGGAGTGGACAGAAAAGCGACGTTCTCGCAGCCGTTGTACCGTCCGGTAAGGCAGGGCTCACAAGCGTTGCAAATAATGTTGGGTTCGATTGCCACGCGGTCGCCCGGTTTGAGGTGCTTTACGTCGGGAGCCACGGCAATGACCTGACCAGCAGATTCATGACCGAGGATGTGGTCGCCAGTAACGATCATGGGGCCGATACAACCATCGTGCCAGAAGTGAACGTCGGATCTAATCCAAGCCAACAGTTAACAGTCAGTTATCGTAATCGCCACGAAGCTCAAGAAAGAAGATGAAAGCATACCCGCAAATTCCTGTGCTGCGGACCTCGACAGTAACTTCTCCAGGGTTCAATCCCTTTCCACTCTGGACATCCTGGAGAGAAGG
This sequence comes from Aspergillus glaucus CBS 516.65, assembly GCF_001890805.1. NCBI lineage: Eukaryota > Fungi > Ascomycota > Eurotiomycetes > Eurotiales > Aspergillaceae > Aspergillus > Aspergillus glaucus. The sequence continues at coordinate 790,883 of NW_019170455.1, forward strand.
CTGCGCTTCAGCGACCCAGAGGTCATGGTTGGTGTTTGTGAAGACACCGATGTTGGCCTTGTTGACGGTAACAGCGGTAGCGCTAGTCATTGTGCTGGTAGGATGACGTAAAGCGAGTGATCTATAAGAACGAAAGAGAGATATGGAGGAGGTGAAGGAAAGAAGAGGAAAAAGACTGAGTTGTACTACTTTAATAGTCAACCCAAAAAAGAAACGAACGAAAAATCTGCAGACGAGGGTGACACGACCATCAGCGCTCCCTCCATCCAACAACACTCATCCGCATCTCGACTCTGGTGGAGTGGATGGAGTACAGCTTTTACCCGAACCACCTTGCCCCGCGAACGTGGGGTTGGTCTGGAGGGCGTTATTGGCCAGTGCGGAGGACAGCGACTGATAGCTGGACAGCATTATTAAGGATATTGAGTGGCAAGAGAGAATACTACTGAACATTCGAGATATCCTAGTAACTGCTGAGCATATGCAACACTTTTACAAAGGTACGCTGGTAAAAGTACATACGGGAAATTCAATTCCTCCAGTGGTAGCATAACGATATAGCCAAGATTCAAGTAGTATGCCGGTTGGCTCGGTTAAATAATAAGGCCCAAAGAGGCGAAATAGCCATTTATCCCTGTCTATTATCCAGTTAATGTCCCTAAGGATTTATAGGGTTATTGGCTACCTATTACAGCTATCTATTCGAGCTACCCCTGTAGCGATTCTGCGTATTGTCGCCAAGTTATTTCAAATAAGCCGGGTAAATTCTAGACCTGTGTATGTGCTAAAGCTGCGATACGGCACGATTGTGTTGTTTCTCCCCTTGACTTGGACGCCTTCAACGTGGTATCGTCGACCTGGCAATGGTACGGAAATGGATTTTGTACTCGCAAAGATGTATCTCGTGACTTCAGTAAGTATCCGACAGAGTACAGAGCTCTCACTGCACATCACACAGCATGTCGTCTGACATTGAGACATCCCCGGAGGTTCTAGGCCACTGGCCCTCGGCTGTTCCGGTCACATTCTATGCTGGAAAGCAGGATTGTCCAGGTGGTTTCATAGGGGGATAGTCCAAATAGGCGTAGGAAAGGGAATGGCCAATGGAATTGATAAATCAACCGGGAACTAGATAGAGCATATCCAAGAAATCCAAAACTAGCATACGAGCACAAGCATCCCTGTCCCCAGAAGGACAAGAGGCGACATTCGACGGAGCCAGATCGAGCCTGATGCAGACATTTGGCAAAGGAGGCGGTGTCAGGGAATCAGAATGATATCAAATTCTTCCGATTGGACATCATCTACAAACCTCAAGCACTTCCCAGATCTTTCCAGAAAAGTTTATTCCAACGTCGTCTGAAAAACCTGCGTGCTGGTTTCGGGGACCTTGACGTTTGGGCTCATCACTTGCCGGCGCCCATGCTTCCGGAATAACCAACGAGGAGCCGTACTTGGGGAGACCCGGAAGAACCTTTCATCGGAAATATGGTTGATATGTTTTCACTAGGTCGAGGAATGCTGCGTTCCATGTCCATGGGGCATCTCTTCCATGCTCCTCCTGAACCCCTCAGCCGGTATCTCGCTCCGTTCCTCCATGTGTGCGGACGGAATGTGTAGTGAGGAGTTAGTATTCTGACTCTTGTCTGCGTGTAAACGGTACTATTTGACAGTTATACTGAGTTGCAATAAGTAAGTCCTGCATGAATGTCAGTGGTTAAGTATTCCGGGTATGTTAGATGCCAGTCTTCCGACAAGTTCCCTAGCGGCGGTTATGAATTTCAAGTCGGGTAGACAATGCACCACGAATGATATCACCAATGCATGACAGGCATTAGAGGACTCCAGCGTAAAGTAAACAAAACTAATTGGACAAGTCCGTACCCCTGGGTAAAAATGGCTCAATAAATCTTCAGAATTGACTGCGGAAAGGTGAATGTCGGAAGTAAATCACGTGAACGGAGGCCTTTTCCCTGAACCTTCCGAACTCAAATCTCAATTTGTGGCTTTGAAGTTGCTGCGCGACGCTCTTGACCCAGACCCCATTGGACTTGATTGTCCTCCACCAGCGACTTCTTTTTCGTCTTCTCTTCCTTTTCTACCGTCCTTCCTTTCCCTAGTCGCTTCAGTCATGCCCGCCACAGCGTCCCGTGCCGTTCTGCGGCAGTCGCAGTTCTTGACCCGGAGGACCGCGGTCAGACATGCCTCTTCCTCCTCCGAAGCTGCCTCCAAGGCCAGCGAAAAGGCCTCGTCCACTGCCTCGAAGGCTTCTGAGGGTCTCTCTCGTGTTTCCTCGTCGGCCGGCCCTGCCCTCTCGAACGCTGCTCAGGGTCTCGGTGGTGCTCTGAAGAAAGTTGGTGGAAGAACCGGAAAGGTCATTTCTTTTGTCGAGTGTAAGAGAAAGCCCTTCTTTCGCCAAATCTGGACTTGCTTTTCTATCTGATGGGTTCTCTCAATGGTTGCAATGGCTCGCGGGGGAGTTTGCTTTCGTCACCCCTTGCTCCATTTGCCTCCTTGATGGGCCCATGTTCTGCACTCGTATACCACAATATTTCCGGTTGTACATGACTGACAAAATGCGATGCTGGTTTAGCTATGATACCCCCTACGCTCTACTACTCGAGAGTCGGACTTGAGCTCGGCAAGCTGGTTTTCCGTGGCCAGAACATGACCCCTCCGTAAGGGCCCCCGTCTATCAAGTGAACGCCGCGAAACCAAAGGCCTCCTGCTAACCCGTTTCCTCCAACAGCAATGTGGCTACCTTCCAGTCCTACTTCCAGCACCTCCTCAACGCCGCCCGCAACCCCTCGTCCAGCCCCCTCTCGTCGCAGAACATCCTGAACCGCGTCCGCAGCGCCAACGCCAAGGAGATCGCACTTGCCGGTGTCACCGCCGCTGAGGTTCTTGGTTTCTTCACCGTGGGCGAGATCATCGGAAGATTTAACATTGTCGGCTACCGGGGGGAGGTTGCGCACGGAGAGCACCACTAGGTTTATAACACTACACTACACCCAAGTCATGTCTGAACCGTCCTTCATATATTTCCCCATTTTCCTTGCGTGCTTGTATTATTGTATGATAGACGATGGAATTTAACTGTTGTCTGAGGCAAAGATTTGTGTGGTTTTAAAATCAGGCTTTTTTCCGGGGTTGTGCGATTTCCGGACGTGGGGGAGGCTCTCCGGGCGAGCGCATCTTTGCACAAATCTTACTTGGATATAATCCTGTATGCGCATAATATGAATAAAAGCATCTCTTCTCTGTTATTCTCGTCTGGTTTTTTCATAAACGCAATGCGTAGTAGCAATTTTGACTACAAGTACAGAGTACTCTAGATTAGCGGGACTGTCAACCGTTGAGCGGATCAGTCGTTATACAAGACCACATTCTACCACCAATGCTGTAGATAAATGATACTCAGCACCATACCAATTCCGAATTGCCTTAACTGCGATCAATGTAAAAACTTACATATATTCTCTACTGCATCGTGCAGGAACCGATTTCATACAACACTGACAACCAGCGACTCTGATTGGTCCGTGCGCAGAACCGGCGCTGACTTTTTTTTATGTCCGACTACCAACCAACGCAAGTATCTTATCTTCCGGGCAAGGACATCACTAACTGTCCAAAGTCTTTTAATATATTAAAAAGGGTCAATTTGATACACCGACCCGGCCTGTCACAATGGACGCATTCAAGCTCCTAACCAGGTCAACCAAGTTAAAGACCGGAGGCAGCGCAACTCCATCATCGGCATCCGCGCGCCTCCCATCAACAGGCAAAGCAGAGAACCCGCAGCTCTTCCGCAACGCAGAGGCTGAAAAGGTCCTGGAAGAAGCGAAAAACGGGAAGAAAAGGAAGAGGAGTCAGGAGCAGGTGCCTGAGAAAGATGATGATGCGGAGTTGGACTTCTTCAGCGCGGGGAGTAAAAAAGCTTCCTCTGCTGCTGCTGTGAAAGAGCAGGCTGAGGAGGGCTCTGAGCAGGAAGGAGATGATGGATCTGGTGATGAGGAGGCGGGTGATGGGATGGATGAGGTGCAGAGGAGGACTGTTTTGAATGCGCATAAGATCAAGGTCACGGATCTGCGCGACATCGAGGAACTTCAACCGCAAACGCAAAGTCAAAGCGAGGAGCCGAAGAAGAAAAAGAAGAAGGCGAAGAAGGAGCAGGAAGCTGCTCCGGCTGCGCTGAGCAAGAAGGAACAGAAAAAGGCGCGCCGGTTGTTCCCACAGCCTCTTGTTTCGTTTAAAGAATTGCGCTCGAGATATAAAATTTCGAGCAGACTTGCGGAGAACATCGCGGAGCAGGGGTTTACTGTTCCTACGGAGGTTCAGCTGGGGAGTTTGCCCTTGTTGCTGGGTGAGCCTACGGTTTCTCAGCAGTCGAAGGAAGAGGAGAAGGTTGAGCCTGATCTTCTGGTTGTTGCACCGACAGGAAGTGGCAAGACCCTGGCATTTTTGATTCCGGTTATTAACAAGATCGTTTTGCACCATCACCAGCAGCAAGATGAGCGCGGGATCTTGTCACTCGTTATCGCGCCGACAAAGGAGCTCGCGGGACAAATTGTGAACGAAGGAAGGAAACTGGTTGCGGGTACCGGTGTGAAGATCACCATGATGAAGAAGGGCATGCAGGTGGCGGAACACGGAGACGACGATGATAAGAATGATGATAACCTTCTGGACGAAGACAGCGCAGAATCTTCCGAATCGGAAGAGGATGACGATAAGGCCAAGAAGAGCAAGAGCCAACAAAAAGCTCCTGTTACCAAGAGTGACATTCTGGTAACCACCCCATTGATGTTCGTTAATGCACTTTCGGCCAATGGGACGAAGCCCTTGGCTACCTTGCCTTTGGTGAGAAGTCTCGTTTTTGACGAGGCAGATGTCCTTCTGGATCCCTTGTTCCGTGAGCAAACCCTCGATATCTGGCGTGCCTGCACACATCCCGAGCTTCGTGTGAGCTTGTGGTCAGCGACTATGGGATCGAATGTCGAAGATCTCAGTAAATCAATAATCAAAGAACGACATGAGTCCGTCAGCAACATCAATTCATCGCCATTGCTTCGTCTCGTTGTTGGCCTGAAGGATTCCGCCATCCCCAACATTCACCATAAGCTTACTTACGCTGCAACGGAACAAGGAAAGCTGCTGGGACTAAGACAACTCCTGCATCCCGCCGCAGCCTCAGCCTCGGACGTACGCCTTCGTCCTCCATTCCTGATCTTCACACAAACGATTCCTCGAGCAGTTGCACTACACTCTGAACTACAATACGATATCCCCACCGAGGCCGGTGGCTCCTCCCGTATCGCCGTCCTCCACTCCGACCTATCCGACACCCAACGATCCGAAATCATGAAAGGCTTCCGCAAAGGCGAGATCTGGATCCTAGTCACAACCGACCTTCTAGCCCGAGGCGTCGACTTCCGCGGTATCAACGGCGTCGTCAACTACGATATCCCCAACTCCGCAGCAGTATACGTCCACCGCGTCGGACGGACCGGTCGAGCAGGAAGAGAAGGTGGTATCGCAGTAACCTACTACACGAAAGAAGACATCCCGTACGTCAAGAGTATCGCCAACATCATCGATGTCAGCGAAAAGCTACGCGGAAAGGAGGGCGAGAAGTCCGTGCAGAAATGGCTGCTGGATGCACTTCCGGACCTGAGCAAGAAGAATAAGCAGGAGTTGAAGAAACACGGTGTCAAGGCAAGACAGTCGTCGCTTAAGGCTGTTAAGGATGATAAGGAGCACAGGAGGACGAGGATTAGTACGAAGAGCGGTTTCGAGCGGCGACAGGAGAACAAGAAGAGAGATATTGTCAACGCCAGCCGTAACAGGAAAGCCAACGCCGCTAAGGATGCTGGAAGCGATGAAGATTAGTTTACTTAGATTCCCCGTTTGTTCAACAGTCATTGGATATAGACAAAATTCTCTGTACAATTACAAGACCTATTCAACCAACCTCCTCCTCAACACTACCGGCGTAAACGCATTATCCAACTTCCCTTGCTCCTCTAAAACACCCTCCAACTCATCCCCATCTCTATCAAAATACACTCCCCACCCAGATCCATCTTCCTCCTCGACAGCCACAAACGAACACTTCTTATCCTCCAGCATCACTGTCTTCTCATCATCTATCCAATCCCACGGCCCAACAACGTGATCGATGCTCTGCGAGCGGTTCCCGTATTTGAGTTCATGTGTGTCCTGGTCAACGTAGATCCAGCCTAGCGCTGGTGGATTACTGGAGATGGTAGTCACAAGGCCCAGCCCTCGTTTTCGATGCTTCGTTTCTTCGGTCTCGGGGTATTCGACGTAGAAACATTCTGCTGTATGCGATTGCGATTGCGACGTCGAAGATTGCGCATCATCTAAATAAACCTGTTCCTGTTAACACCAACCATCACCCCAATCATACTCTGTACACAATGCAGTCCTACCTTATTATCCCTTAATACAACCCTCCTCCCATGTACTTCAGCATCCTCCTGCGTGTCACCAATACATTCAGCATCGATATAGAACTTAGCCATGCGTCGCGCGTCGTTTTTGCGCTCGTTCGCTTTGCGCTGTTCGCTGACGGCGATTGCTGTGCCTGTTACCGTGGGTATGGAGGCTATGGATAAGAGGCCCAAGACCATTTTGTGTGGTTTTTTGGGAGGGATTGATGGGTTAGGTATTTGTTCGACGTATGTGATTGAGGGCACTAGGTGTTATAGGCGGTTCGTGGTGAGGATGGCGTTGGAGGTGTATTGTTAGGGTATCACGTTATGGTATGGTGTTTATGGAAAATGTGATTGATATACGGAAAGAGTTTGACAGTTACTGGAACCAAATGGAGGCAATTCATGGATGCGAAATGATTAATGTCGTCATAGGACGGCTAGCCGCGCGGGTTGAATAATGGCTTTCTATACAGAAATACAGAAACATTCTGGTCTTGTTGATAAATCTAAAGAGCTTGGAATTAAACCTTTTATATCTATGCGAATCGTTTATCATCTATTTTCGTCACTTTATTGGTCCGAACCTCAAGGGTGCTAGGGCCACCCCCAAACAGACCACCAACACCGAACCGCAACTGCTGACCCATCTGCCGTCTCCCAGTCATCATAACCAGTCTCCTCTCCCTCTTCCACCACTGCCAGACCAAGATTCCCCAGTCGCTGCCGGAGCTCGTCTATTTGCGGCAAGTACGCATCACGGAATGGCATCTCGAGTACCACACGCGCATTCGAACCACGGCTCAGCCAGTGCGTGATGGCGTTAACGAGCAGTTCCGGATGACTCGGTGAGTATAGCGAGTCGGCAGCGAGGATGATATCATATTGCTCTTCTGGGGTAGGAAGTGGATCAGGGACGATAGACCAGTCCAGGATGCCGGTTGTCACTGTTGCTCCCGTGCTGTTGAGCAGTTCCACGTTCAGAGCGGCATTGTGTGCGAGGTTGGGAACGATCGGTGGGAGGTCTGTCAAGTGGATTGTGGCCGACTTGCCCCGGAGGGCTGCGAATGAAAGTCCTACGAGCCCGGTCCCTGCCCCCAGCTCTAGCGCTCGAAGTTTGTCTTCGGTATGTGGGGTAGTTGTCGTGGATGGTACAAGCTGAGGCGCGGTGTCGAGGACTGTGAGAAGGCGATGGGAGAGGAGATAGGAGGAAACCCAGGTCTTCATGCCCAGGTTGTCAGCGGTAAGCGAAGGTTCGTGGAGGGTTAGTGTGAAATGGTCGCCTCCTGCCGTAGGCACTGTGAAGACTCGAGACATAGCTGGCATGGCTGGAGATTTTCGAAGTTAGAACCCCCTAGGTCACCCAAACCCGGGAAATCCACGTACCAGTCCGACCGCACCGCTCGCTAAGACGAGCAGAGGTGGCATCCCATATAGCGTCCCGGAGTGCGTCGGTTTCAAGCCATGAGAGTGGACTGGAGATAATCGAGGTCAGATAGCGAGTTACTCCGGTCGGCTGGACGGACGGAGTCTTTGTCGTCTCGGCGTCTGTGCTGAAAGATCGTGGTTTAATCGCTAGAAGGTCAATGGCTTTCATCAACTCAGTTCCCGACGGTTTGGTGTAGATTTGAGGCAGGTCAAGCACTATATTCGGGAGGTTTATCAGTTCACTACTCCGCATCGCCGCTCCAATTCACATAAAAGTGGATAGAGATCCTACCGTGAAGTGGCTCCTCAGGGTCCCTGCTAATCATTTTGTGTTTCTGTGTTGAGGATTGGTATCGATATATGCTAGAAAATTAATACGGAAGAGTCTGCCGGTATTCAGACAAAATCGCGATGTGGCAAAGAAAATCGGAAATCTCGCGATGCCGCCGAGAAAAAATCGCATTTGCCAAAAGAGGAAAAGCTGGTTCGGGAATTGCTCCGGCCCGATGCCGTGAGAACAATAGCAGAAAAGCAACCAACACCAACGCCATGCCCAAGACTCCAGTTTACAGATATGAACTAATATGCTTCGTATGCTTCGTTTAGCCCAACGTTGCCTTGAAGCCTTGATATGCCGATTCAATGTCAAACGACAATTCCCGCGCCTGTTCCTCACTGAGTTCCTCTGTCGCCCGCATCTGGTTCAGCGTGATCAGCCACTGAATTATCTTGCCCCGATTCTCAAAGTCTGCGTCCGTCACTTTGTTCACTGATTGGATGACTTCGGAGAGCAGCGGGTGGAGTGCGTCTTTCGAGACCATGTTCAGCTTCAAGGCGTCTAGGAAGGTGATGAAGTTCTCTGTCGCCGTCAAGATCAGGCTGCCGGATGCGCCGCCTGCAGGACCAGCCATAGCAGCGCCCATGGGCGCCGTAGGGGCAGTGTGGGTGGCTTGCTCGACTGTCGCGGGGAGACCGATTCGGAGGCGTTCAGTGGCACGCGGGCATTCTAACTAGATGGATGTCAGCCAAACGCATTTTCCCAGTAAGAAGAAGTTGAAGCCTACCTCCCACATGCGCTTGAAAGTCTCGAGGTCTACAAACTCCCTTGCGACAGCATCATCACCGAGGCTGGACTTGTACTGCTTCAATAACCGGGTACATGTCTCAGTATACTCCGTCTCAGTGACCGCATCCTTGATGTAAGCCTTTTCCAAGCCATCCAAGGTCACGATAATGCTGTAAATCTCCGCCAACGATTCGTAGAGATCTCGCTCCGCCGAGCTGGTAGCTAGTTTGACTTCCTGGTGCGGCAGTTAGCCCGCGATGCCGCAAAGCAAACCACCAGAACGGAATACCTCATCGAGATTGATGGAAGCTGTCAACGATGGATTGGGAGTATAGCTGTAGGGCATAGGCGCATAGGCGAGAGGACGTTGAGCATACATGACCACGAAAGAGGGAATCGAGGAGCTATTGTATTCCCAATGCTACTGTCGAGTGTCATTGTATGGCCCGAGCGGAGGGGGAAGGCGGTCACCCGATTGGGATTTTCTGCTGCCAAATGCTCTCCGAATTTTTTTTCTTTTCTCTTTTTTCTTTCCGGCGACGAATCCCATTCCTCCATCGATTTTCCAAATTGCAGTTTTGCTTTTTGGTTGAAGAAACTTTGTCACAATGGTTCAGAAAAAGGCCACGAAGAGGTTCGAGAAGAAGCATCTCAAGGATACTCTCGAACGGCGCAAGTCGTCCGCGAAGATCAAGCAACGACACCACCAGAATGATAAACGCAAGGCCGATAATGCCAAACAACGTGCCGAAAACGAAAATTCCGCTGAGGATGAGCCAGAGCAGGCCAAGAAGGCAAATGCCTTTGCGGAAATGAACGTCGATGACTTCTTTTCGGGCGGTTTCGATATCGCGAACGCCGATGCGGATCAGTCGAAGCCTAGCAAGAAGGGTGTTTCGCCGAAGATTGGGAAGCGCAAGCGATCTGAAGGCCAGGGGCAGGACGACGAGGCTTCCGAGGGCTCGGGCGAAGAGGAAGATGCGCAGAGCGACGACGATGCCTCACAGGCTAGCGGCCCAGACGGCTTCGGAGAACACAAGGACCAATTGGAAGCATTGAAGGAGAAGGACCCGGAATTCTATAAATACCTGAAGGAGAACGACGCGGAATTGCTCGACTTTGGTGACCACGACGACCTGTCTGAAGTTGACGCGCTGAGTGAGGGAGAAGAAGAGGAAGGACCGGCCAAGAAGAAAAAGAAGGGCAAGAAGGACGAGGGTGAAGATGAGGAGATGGTGGACAACACACTTAACATGGCGACTGTGAAGAAGTGGCAGAAATTGATGGAAGAGCAACATTCGATCAGAGCCATGCGGCAGGCCGTGCTCGCTTTCCGATGCGCAGCGTACCTCAACGAAGCGGACCAAGAGGAGATGAAGTACTCGATTCGCGACTCGAATGTGTATCACCAGGTTCTCGTTACTGCGCTCAACATGGTTCCCCGGGTCCTGGCTCACCATCTCCCAGTCAAGGAGACTGGTTCCGGGAAAGTCAAGCTGTCTCTTGAGACCAAGAAGTTCAAGACCCTCACGCCTCTCATCAAATCGCACACTGCGTCCGTTCACCAGCTGCTTACCAACCTGTCCGATGCGCAAACGTTGAAGTTGACCCTCTCGTCCGTCGAGCCCATGCTCCCATACCTTCTTCAGTTCAGAAAGCTACTCAAGACCCTGATCAAGATCGTTGTCGGGATCTGGGCCGATGTTTCCACCACGGAAGCAACCCGCATCGTCGCATTCCTCCTGCTGCGCCGGTTAATGGTCATCGGAGATGCAGGAATCAAGGAGACGGTTCTCAAGGCCTCGTACGAAGGCGTGGTCAAGGGCAGCCGCAACACAACCATCCACACCCTTGCCGGCATCAACCTGATGAAGAACTCGGCAACCGAACTCTGGGGCATCGACCAGAACGTCTCCTACACAACGGGCTTCAACTTCATCCGCCAACTCGCCATCCACCTCCGCAGCAGCATCACCAACACAACCAAGGAATCCTACAAGGCAGTCTACAACTGGCAATACATCCACTCCCTCGACTTCTGGTCCCGCGTCCTCTCCCAACACTGCGACGGCCTCGTTGAAGCCCAAGTCGGCAAACAATCCGCCCTCCGCCCCCTCATCTACCCCGTCGTCCAAATCACCATCGGAGCAATGCGCCTCATTCCAACAGCCCAGTACTTCCCCCTCCGCTTCCAACTCACCCGCGCCCTCCTCCGCCTCTCCCGCTCCACGGGAACCTACATCCCCCTCGCCCCCTCCCTCCTGGAAGTCCTCAACCTCGCCGAGATGCGCAAGCCCCCGAAATCAAGTACCCTCAAACCCCTCGATTTCAACACCACCATCCGCGCCCCGAAATCCTACCTCCGCACGCGCACCTACCAAGACGGCGTCGGCGAGCAACTCGCCGAACTCCTATCGGAGTTCTTCGTCCTGTGGACCAAACACATCGCGTTCCCAGAACTCTCCGTCCCCGTCGTCGTCATGCTCAAGCGCTGGCTCAAACAGGCCTCAGCGCGACAGGGCGGAAACAAGAACTCAAAGATCAATCAGATGATCCTGCTTCTTGTGCAGAAGGTCGAGGCGAACGCGCGGTGGGTCGAGGAGCGCCGGTTGAGTGTTACCTACACTCCCCGGAATCGCGCAGAAGTCGAGACTTTCCTTAAGGATATCAGCTGGGAAGCAACACCCCTGGGCGCATTCGTGAAGAACCAGCGGAAATTGCGCGAGGAGCGCGCTGCTGTTCTTGAGGAGGGGAGACGCGAGGAAGAGAAGCGGAGGAAGCAGGAGAAGGAGGAGAAGGATGTGCCTATGGAAGATGGGTTTGGTCCTAGTGATGATGATAGCGAGGAGGGAGAGAATGAAGATGACGCTTCTGACGGTGATGAGAATGAGGAGGAAAGTGAGGAGGAGAATGAAGAGGAGTTGGAAGATGAGAGTGAGGATGAAGAGGAGATAGAGGGTGAGATGGAAGAGGAGTAGATTATTGCTGTTTTTATGTCGGGGCTGTAATTATTGGGATACACTACCGTTTTTATTTCTATGTACTGGTGTCAATACAAAAGTTAAGATGAGCTTTTTCGTGCAGTTTATACCGGAGGAAATGTAAATCAGAACGCAACTTTTATTCACAGCTAAACATACTCTAGGCTATATACGAGTAACGAAGCAATGCTGCTTAGGAAACAATGTCGAACACAAGCAAACAAAAATAAGCAAAAAACACAAGCAACATGATACACTTCAACGGCCAACCACACCCAACAACTCCATATAACCTTCTTCGTGTGCTGAGATTAAACCGCCCCCATAGGCATCTTATCCATCCCATAAGTACGCGTCTGCTCACGCCTCAACGCAGCATCCTCCTCCTCCGCATAAGCCAACGACTCATTAGGCAACATAACCGCCCGATCAATCGCAACAGGAAGACCCCTATGCCGTCCTCTCAAAGTCACAGCAGCCAGAATCAACTTGCTAATCGTGTGCCAGGAGCCACAGAATGACGAGTTCTTGCCGGGATACCCAACACTAACGCCCACACAGCCATATGCCGAAACGACTTCGAAGATGATGTTGAAGGTCGAGTAGCCGACCGGGTCTTTTTGGAAGTGCGGGGATTCGGCGATGGCGATGAATAGGACTGCCATGGCGATCCACCAGATGTCGTGGCTCAGTTGGGAGCGGAGCTGCTGGTGGACGAAGTAGCTACGGGATCCTTCGGCGGTGTTGGGGTCTTGTCGACCGAGGATGTGGTGTCTGAAGAGACTGACGAAGAAATTCGGGGGCTTGGAATTGGTTTCTTCCACTAATTCATCGTGGGAGTAAATTCCCAAGGAACGCTCTTCATAGACGTTCGTGTTTCTCATCGTGAGCAGCACCGGGAATGCTGAAACATACATCATGAAAACGTATAGAACGAGCAATCCCTGACGAAGGCCGGAGATGGTCACCACATAGAACCCTCCAGCTCGTACGGCTAGGGCCTGGAATAGACCGTCCAAGACACGGTATCCCGTTGGCAAGCTCTCAATCTCCTGGTTTCCGATGGCTAGGAGCTCAAAAAAAGCCCAATCAATTCCATTCAGAATGATGATACTCGCCATCAGATACCACGTGTGGCGTGCAGGGAACAAGTTCGTGTAAACTCTTCTAGGATGGTCCAGGATGAAATCTAGCGTAATCCTCCACGAGTTCCATGACGGCCGATCTGGCATCAAACGCCTCATAGTCCAGACAATGAACCGTAAGAAACACGGATAAAGGGTGTTTCCGGCAAGAATCAGCATACCCATGGTCACAAGCGGATATGTGTTCGTCTGTAAGGCTGTCATGTTTGCATCCAAAAGGGACATGCCGCTGTTCACGAATGCAGAAACAGCAAAGAAAGCACCCGTCCAGAAAGGCGACAGTCCATTGGCGCGTGAGATCTCGGGATGGTTTGCTTCTAACCAACCGCCCATACCCACAATACCGAGGATCAAGAAACTTAGCCAGTAGATCGGGACGATGACCGACAAGAAAGAAACTGCTTTGTACTCAACACCTCCAAGCTTGTCCCGTTCAGCAGGAGTAAGGCCATGGAACGACGAATTCCTCGAGACGGAACCCTTGGAAGTAAAATATTTGTGTGTTCCCCGGAGGATACCCTTTAGTCCGCCGAATTTCTCCTTTTCATAAAGCGGCAGGTTGGGCGTAACATCTCTGGGATGATTGTTTAGATCCAGGCGAGCCCCGACTCCGACCATCGGAAACACGCAATGGGCATGGTGGTTGTGATGAGACTGCCTTGCGCCAATCGTAAGTTGGTCATCATCAGCCCATCGAATACGGTCATCGTTGTCCTGGTCAGACGGCGCCCCTGCAAGCACAGGCTGCGCAGTGACTTTTGCATTGTTTCCGTCTTTACTAGTGGCTGATCCGTCTTCGTTTTTTTCCACATAAACTGGAGCTTCTTGAATGCAAAGATTCGAGGGACGATCTGGTTCCGATGTGCGTCTGGCTAGCCATTGAGGCGCGTGATTCTTGGAAATCCCTTTGAATTTGGAATGGAAAGCCCGGTTCCGAACAAACAAAACCGTGATGGAAATAAGGATGGCATGCCCTAGCATAAGAAGTGCAAACAAGATGGACTGCTGAAAGGAATTCAATGAAGATAGATCGACCTGAAACACGTCAGTAATCCGCATTTGAAAACACTGGGGATGTTATTGGAACAGACAGTATTCAACCCAGCACCCGTCATCGCACTGACACACATAAACAGGGAGTCGACATAAGCCACACTGCGCGCGGGTGTCGAAGAGCCCCAGAAAATAGCACTGCAGACCAGTGGTGTGAGGATAAAGTAGGCATAATGGAGCACGATAAAGTTACATGGCGGAAGGACCGCCATAATGAAGCGACCAAGAGGTCGTCGCCATTCGCGGACTATACATGCATATTAGCTTCGTCCAAGAATCGAAACAACAACACATATAAAGAAAGGAAAAAAAAGAAAGAAAAGAAAAGTACGCACGGATCATCCTGGCGACACACAAAGAAAACTCTCTCTTCGTGCCTTCCCAGCAAAATGCAGGGGATCACCCCCAAATGCTCTTGCTGGTTGGTTGGACAGAGGGCCCTACAGCGGCAGCGTAAATCTGCGCCGAACAAGCTCAAAGGTTATTTCAAAGCGGCCTAATAAGGCCACCCAATAGTAGTATCCTTAAATGTATAGCGCACACCGCTACCCACAACACCAGACTCTGGACTTTCGATGAATTTTTAATCTAGTAGTACCACAAGTCATTGTATTGTTTCGGGGGGGGGGAAGCGTCTGGTTGATGCGAGGTTTAGCGATTCGACACGAGAGGAATGCCTGGCTAAAAAGTCGTGATTTGGTCGAGATGGTGAGGGACGATATGATGCGGTAATTCAATTCTGCAGCGGCGAGATTCGCGGCGAGGGATAAAATCAATCGAATGTGATGGATTCGCGGGTTTTATCGTAAACAACTGGGGAAAAGCGTGTGTTATTCCATTTCAACGGTCTCCTAACAGTGAATATTTTCTGAATTGGACACGAATGATGGAAGAGAGAAAAGGGGAGCGCTGACCGTTGGCGAGAAAAAGACTTGAAAATTCCGGGCCGAATCCACCATCCGGCTTGGCACTCGGTAGGGCTGATCATGGCTACTCTATTCCGACTATGCAAAACAAGTATGTACTCTAATGGCCAATTTCTCGCTCTCGCACCCAATGTCCGCTCTTCCCTCCCTTCTTTTCCTCCAGTTGTACCCCTCCAATGACCATGCCCTTGTCCACAGCTTTGAGCATGTCGTACACCGTCAACGCAGCTCCCATTGTCGCCGTCATGGCTTCCATCTCAACTCCCGTGCGGCCTAGACAGCCAACCGTTGCCTTGACAGACATGGCACCGTATTTTATAGCCTCGTCGTTTGCCGTCGGTTCAAGCAGTTTCACATCCACTTCAACACCCGTGATACCGATGCCCGGGTGACAAAGCGGAACCACATCCGGAGTTCGTTTAGCAGCCATGATTCCCGCAATACGAGCGACACTATACACATCACCCTTGTGCGTGTCTTGCCCCTCTCGGAGCAGTTCCCATGGGCGCGAGTTGGAGAAGTAGACCAGGCCGGTGGCGGTGGCTTGCCGCGGAGTGACTGCTTTCTGGCTGATTTGGGTCATGTGGACGTTCTGGGAAGGGGTTAGATGCGGGAGGTCTGGGTCGGAGACTGTTGGGAGAGCTGATTCGGCTTCAGATTTCTCCTTGCGGTCTGCATTAGTGGGAGACCTTGCGTGTCCTTCAGCGGCATTAGTACTACGCTGATGGTAGAATCGGGCTTGACCTGCGTATGATATACTGGACGGAAGAATGTGTGCTGGGATATGTGACCATGGGTTATTCCTCGAAGATGTTGCCAATTGAATCCGAGACCTTGTCGATTTATTGTCTAATATCCTCCATCAGCCTTATCCAACAAAACAATGTGGTATATACAAGTCAAAGCTGGACGTCCCGCTTGTACTGCAAATAAAACAAAATCACAGCAAATGTTTGCATGTAGTCATGATTCATAACATTCCCCAAATGCATGTATATATCAATGCATGTATATATAAAGGATGAAAAGGATACGCCTACCCACCAATAAGTATCATGGGCCGGTTCTTCATATTCTCCAGCTCTCCTATGCCAGCATGCTTCGCCTTCTTGCGTTTCACTGCCATACCGATGATGTCGAGGAGTTCGCGTTCTCGAGGATTGACAAGGTTACCACTATCGCTGGCTCGTGCCGCTGTCTGCACGGTGTTGAGTAACTGCAGCTCTTCTAATGCTGCTTCATCGATCGGTTCGCCATCGTTCGCCTTCCGAACAACGTCACGCAAGGAGACCTCAGAGTTCCCAAATAGACACACCTTCAGATTCCCATCGCTGGTGATGCGCAGCCGGTTGCAGGTTCCACAGAAGTTATGGGTCATGCTGGTAATGAATCCAACCCGGCCCTGGAAGCCAGGTACTTGATATGTCTTGCTCGTGTCGTTCTTATGATCAGCCATCTTTTCCAGATTAGGGTATTTCTCCCGGATGACCGCTAGCATCTCCTGATAAGAGAACATCTTTCCTTCATTCCACTTGTTGCCATCGAACGGCATATACTCGATAAACCGGATTTCAATGGGATTGTCACGTCCCATTTCAACGAACGGGACAATCTCCCGGTCATTGAGACCCCGCATTACAACGCAGTTGATCTTCAGCTT
Source organism: Aspergillus glaucus CBS 516.65 (assembly GCF_001890805.1). NCBI lineage: Eukaryota > Fungi > Ascomycota > Eurotiomycetes > Eurotiales > Aspergillaceae > Aspergillus > Aspergillus glaucus. The sequence continues at coordinate 807,600 of NW_019170455.1, forward strand.
TATCCCTGCGCCCATTTTGTTCATCTCCAAGACCCGATTAATGCTTTTCAGCACGGCATCAAACCCCTTTCGTCTGGTCATAATCTGGTATTGGAACGGGTTGAGTGTATCTAGACTGAGGTTTATCCCTGTCAACCCCGCCTCAACCATAGGATCGAGTTTCCGATGAAGTGAAATCCCGTTTGTCGTCAAGCACAGCTCCCGTAATCCATTAGGTCGTAAGTTTCCAATCGATTGCATCAAAGGGACGATGTCTTTCCGGACCGTTGGTTCCCCGCCCGTCAATCGGATCTTGGTCACGCCCTGCGAGACGAAAAGCGACGAGAGGTAGACAATCTCCGGCGATGTAAGAAGACGAGGCTGAGGAGAGAGTTCTATACCCTCCTCGGGCATACAATAGAGGCACCGTAGATTGCATCGCTCCGTAACGCTTATCCGCAGATAATCATGCTGGCGGTTGAATGTGTCTGTCAGGAACTCGGAAAACGGTTTCGCAGATCGCAGGGCAGACCATCTCGAGGGCGAGGGTTTTTCCGGAGAAGGAGTAGCAGGGTAAGCATGCGGTGACCGGATCTCATCGTTCGGTTGAGCCGTCGCTGCTGTCGCATTCGTGCTATGTCGCCGAAGGTGTGGTCGGACAGCGATCCGGGACAGGGACGCAAGCGATGGTGATAAGGCGCCCCGCCGGCGCAATAGACACTCAGCCATTCTCAACGGAAGAGATGTTACTTAGTACCCAACAAAAGTGAGGATGCATGACACTCCGCAGAGGGTATGGATTCTAGGATAGGATAAGAAATGAATTCAGCGAATGGTAATCACCATGATGCACCTTAGTAACGGTAGTAGTTCTTATCAGGATAACTGGGCTCCGCGGAGTCGCCGCCATCGGCATGGGCCGGATAATCTTGTCCCCGCTATCTTTCCTATTTCGGACATCCTGGAACCTGGTTACTTCTCCATGACGTCTACTCTACGTCCAGGGATTCGGAACTATCAGGGACACCCAATAGTGAGCTTCAATTAAGGGTCCAGCACTATCCCGGTGCCGGAAGCATCTTCTGAACCCGTTTCACGAGGCTCTTCTCGAACTGTTCTACACCATCCTGCTGCTCGTGGAGTTTTCCGGCTTTCATAACATACACAGTTCGTCGCCTGTCCTGCGATTCCTCTTGCCTATCATCAACACCTTCGAAATCATCGTCCAGGCTGTTCTCTTCATCTCGCTTCCCTTCAATCACAGATCGAACGAGGAAACGGTCATGCGATATCAACAAGATTGCGCCGTTGAACGAGGAGAGCGCTGATGTGAGTGCTGTCACTGTGTGGAAGTCCAAGTGGGTCGTGATTTCGTCCAGCATGAGCAGGTGTGGTGAGTTCCATACGACTTTGGCTAAGGCCAAGCGGACCTGATAGTTCAGTCAGTGCTTTGCAGGAGAGAAATGGATGAAGAGTGCTTACCAGCTGGCCACCTGATAGCCGGGATACCGGTACATCAGAAACAATCCGGCCCTGGAGACCCATAGAGGAGAGCAAGCCTCTGATCTCGCCTTCATTGAACGCTCCATCAACCTCTTTTGTCATCAACCCTAAAGCAGTTAGGCCAGGATCAGCTTGACCTCGTTCTTGGAGTTCATCAATTGAGTGTTGTGCGTAGTAGCCGAGCTTGAGTCTTGAATGTGTCGTCAACTTCCCCTTGGTCGGCAGCATACTGCCTGCCAGGAGACGGACCATTGTCGATTTCCCAGAACCGTTAAGACCCATGATACCGACCCGATCCCCCATGTGCACCACAAAGTCAATGCCATTCAGAACAGGGGCTTCGTTATTCTTATATCGGAAGAGGATCCCTTCCAAGGAGATCAACGGACCTGGGAACCGTAGTTCACTAGCATCGGGGAGCCTCATCGACGCGCCTCGTTCATCTGTTGGGACCTCGATTTCCGCACGCGCATTCAAGTGCCAGCCCACAAGGTCTCTATTCAGCTTGAATCGTCCTCCATTATGGCTCACTTGGATGCCCATTCGGTCGTCCACTTTCTTCTGGCGGGATTTGGCCTGTCGCAGCTTATTATCATCGTTTGTTTTCTTCCCAACTTTGATATTTTCACGAATGGTCGCTTCCATGTGAGCCGCCTGGCGCTCTTGTGCTTCCTTCATGCGTCCCCAGTAGAGCTTTTGTTCCTCGAAATCTTTCTCGTATGTGGACAGGTTGCCGCGGAAGTAGGTGAGCTTTTGATCTTTGAGTATCATGATCTCTTCGCAGACTGCATTGATGAAGTCTCTGTCGTGGGAGACAAGAACCACAGTCGTTTCTGACGAGTCGCGTAGCTGTTGGAGATAATTCTGAAGCCAGACGACGCCCAGAAGATCCAGGAAGTTGGTTGGTTCGTCGAGAATCATGACATCGGGGTTTTGAATTAGGACGCTAGCCAGCATGCAGCGCATTCGCCAGCCACCAGATAGATCTGAGAATGGCTTTGTAAACCAAGCTTCCTTGAACCCTAAACCAATGAGAATCTGACGGGCTTGTTGTTCGATGTCGACCAGTTTCATCTACCTCAGTGTATTAGCTACCGATTTGTCATGTCAAGGGTTGAACATACGGCTTCAAATTGAGATTGGAGATCCTGGAGTGTGTCCATCGCGGCCTGTGTATCCGCCTTGATTACATCGGCGTCGAGTTCCTGCTCCAGTCTAAAGAAGTCAGAATGCATCTCCGACACATTTACCAACCAACTTACAGGTCCCTCGAGGCTTGAACCTTCCCTTCGACGGTCTTCAAATCTTTGCGCGCCTGCAGTCCTCTTGCTCCACTCTTCAAACTTGCATTCTTCTGAGCCAAGAACAGTTGACTCTCGATTTGCTCGTGACGAATAGTGCGAATTGCGCGGACCGGCTGGGATGGGTCATCAGTGTCGAAGCTCTTGGATAAGACTTGAGAACGGGATAAAATTAGCATGGCTATGATAAAACGAGACTGAGACTTACACTCCATTTTCCGTATCACTTCATTCCTAGAAGTATCACTCCCCATCACTCGTTCCAGCACAGTCGCATGTTGACTTCCACTTCCCGGATCCAGGTTTCCATTCGTATCGGCATCGGTTTGCTGCAGAATAGCAATGCGAGTCGCGTGAGGTATACCAGGGACGAGCTTGTCCGCCATGGCCCGTAGAAGAGCTAGCAAGTAAATCCATCATCAACCATGTAATGAACTATCAATATGCAGGGCCTCTTACTTGATTTCCCGGTACCATTGCGTCCAAGAAAGCCATAATGAATGCCCGGCTTCAAACGCAGATGAGCATCCACAATCAGCTCCCTAGCTTCGGCCTTGGCTTTCGACTTGCCCTTGGGCTTGGATGGTTTGGATGAAGTATCTGTTGAGGTATCGTTTGTGTTCGGGGTAGCTACAACCGAGACATTGAGTCCGTCCACATCTATCTGAGCCAATGGGTTAGAAGAGAATGGGAAAATGGGAGCCAATTGGCTTACTTCCTGCGAAGGGTTGTTATCAAGATGGAAGCGCGTTTGCTTGCAAGTTGCAATGATAGACGGAACCATGGTATCGATTGATATCAATTAGATACCAATTAGATAGTTCAGTTGAATTCCTCTCGTTAAGTAATAGAGGAGAGAATGTGTAGGGCCAAGAGATTTAGGACTTATGTGCAAAAACAACTCTATATAACAACCCATTCTGCGCTGGAGGATCACCCCAGGGGAACAGCAAGCCGGAAAATAACCGATATCCACAAAAAAGTCATTGTGCACAAATAGCGAGGTATACGGCCATCGTCAAGGTTGAGACGACGTCCTTGGCGTGTGTCGGGGTCCGAAAAGGTAAATGCGGGCTTATCCGAATTTTTATGCATGTTATGCAGCGGATAGTGTGACTCGGTGTGAGTCAAGATGACCATTCTTTTTTATGATGGAGGCGAATCTGATGTTTTATTCTCTGGATTGTTCATTTCGAGTTCCATGGTCCTTGGGCGTTATTCAATAGAAGTCATTTCATAGTTCTCTTGGCATATGTCAAGAACCAAAGATCGCCATCTAACCATTAGCTTCAAACTCATGGCATCACGAGTGCATACTTCACCAATCTCAAATGTAAAAGAAGTTCAAGCTCAGAAATACAGTTCATCCACATCACAATGCGTTCATTTCCCCGCATATAGCATAGATCATGCCCGATGACAGCGGACGCCACCGGCTTGGATGCGAAGTATAAAAAGCTAGTCAATCTCAAAATCTTAGACAAGTTCACTCAGAATCAATCGTCTCAAAGAATCAATTATTTTATGTACCACTACACAATGTCCTCAAATCGAAATTGGAATACCGGCAATTTTGCCTTCCCACCCCACGACCAGGCCCAAAAAAAGGCCAGCAAGGGTGGCCAGCAGAGTGATCAGCAGAGTAGCCAGGGAATATTTGCAAACATGGACCCGTCCAAGCAGGTATGCTATTACTTTCCTGTGTTTAATACGGAACGGGCTAACAGCATTCAGCGGAATAATGCCCCCAAGGGTGGTCTTTCTGGAGGCGGATTCACGGCTAGTAGCCAAACGGCACAGGATAGTCAACGACGGGGTTCGAGACAGGCGTATATGTTTGATGAGTCAGAGATGCCGGATGAGTGAGCGTTATATGCATGGTTTGATATTAAGGTTATATGATCTTGGAGATATGCTGTTTGTAAGTAACGCTTTTCTATGGGCGCTGAGTGCCCGAACAACTGTATTTGAGAACAATTCATGAAATAGTCGTGAGATCCTAATTCTAGTCCATCTTATATTCTTAGCAAACAATTGAATAGCAATGCCATAGCTGCGGTTCACCGAGTACCAAAGAACATAATGGGATTATTTCGTCAACAGCTACCAGGACTTGAGTCATCAGCGTTAAGACTACAAACAAGACATGTTGGATCTAGAAAGCCAAAAATGACGGTTTATAAGGCATGGTTGGTGGCTGAAGGCTTTCTACGAAATGCTAGGCGTGACTTTTATAATATAAGTCGCATTAGCTTTATGAAGCGCGGTCCAACTCTGTTGGCTCCTGCAACCGCATGCGATCAACACATTTCGGTCCATTACATGCGAACTAATGATAAAAGTTCGATTTTCAGTGAAGACTAAAAGAACGTTTACTCTCTACAGGACCGGTATCATAGAAGCAATGAATTTACTATTGACAGCTAATATATAACTACCATTAACATCAGTTATTCAAGTAACATTATCAGGGCCATTATCATCCCCATGGAGCGGAGGAAGAGATAGCCCTGTAACCTGATCGGCAATATCTTCCGCTGCGCAAGCTAGGGCTTTCAGCTCCTTCTTGAGACGGCAGTCCCTTCCTCCGCTACACCTGTGTTCATTCTTATCGTATATACAAATTATGGTCGATGCCAAGTCTGATATTGAGGAGTCTCTGGATGGGACTATAGAAAACAAAAGCTTAGCACGCCCTAGAAGATCAAGATAGCCTAATATCCTGGTGTCTGTGGTACATGCTTTGTGGTAGAATGTACGGTTGCCGCAATCGGAACAGGAAGCTGGTTGGTATCTTCCGTAGTGGATATATCCGCAATAAGTGCAGATATAGGTCTGCGTTTCATAGGTTGACGATGAATATCTCAAGCATTCCACAACATCTTATATCTTGTCTTCCAAGAGGGCCTGTAATACTTTTATACCAACCACCAGATCACCTGCGGGGCATTGTAAGTATCAACATTCTATGCTGAATGATGCGGTGACATATACATACTCTTGACACCCTGAGGTAACATGTCATACAATCCATCGCTCTCCCAAAGAGTATACAGCTGCTCTGGAGTGCAATACTTAAGAATATTCCGAGACAAGCGAGCAAATGGAATTGGGAGTCAGAAGAAAAGCGCAGCCAAAATCAAAGAGTTATTTTTGCAGCATTGGTCGTTCCCATGTTTCTTTCGAACCAAAATTCAACCCAAGGTCCGAGTGCCCTCCTGCAATGGTATTTATCAGAGAGAATAGCAATCTTAGCCAACATTTTCGTATCGACTTTTGCGAGTCTCTTAAAGTGGAAGGCTCCAAGTAGTATCCGCATCGCATTTGGATGGTCACCATTGAGTGTGATTTCAGGGCGAGTGTGCATGTGGTTATCCTGACGCTTTCGGAGAAAAAGCGTGAAAAAAGCGCCTTGAATACTGGGGATGCGAGTCGAAGAACATTCGACGATACAAGGAGTTTCTTTTTGTCTTTATGCAATTAATCTACCACCACGAGGATGGCGTTCCCGTTCGGGTCGAGCTCCTCGACGCTCTCGGGCGTCTGCCTGCCTGGGGGTAGTGCATTTTCTACCATGGCGGGGAGAATTGGCTGGCTGCTCCAGAATAAAGTGAAGAATAAAAATAAACATGCTCAGATTTGACGCTGGGATGATGCGTGGACAATCAGTGGTTTGGGCGTCATGTGATGAACCAGGCTGAACTTCTGTGCCTAATATGTTCTTGGCTTATTGCACCATTGTCCGTGACTTACCATCAATCCTATTCTATTCATTGGCTAGGATGTCTTTCTCGAAAAGTCCTTTGTTCTCGCCTACTCGCGATCTCGAACTTCTTTTCGGACAACCACATCTGTAGACAATTAAGTAACGGGAGCTCCTCAAGGCGCGAGAGGAGCGTGAGGTATCATCAGAAAGACTATTCGACCCAGCTTGCCTGCCTCAAGACGGTGATAAGAGTACTTGGCCATACCCCTTCCTCTCTTGCTCGCTCTCTAACACGTGAGAAAGAATTCGAACATCTTGCTGCTAAGTTCACCAAGCCGACAAAAGAACATCTGAGGTCCAATCATAGATCCACCTATGGAGATTTCTATGTTCTTTTCATCTATTTGGGAGAAATTATTAAAATAGAAGAGAGGAAACAATTGGGCAAAGAACATGCTCGACTGTCCAATCTCTTTACGACTCAACTTGTCGCTTCTCACTCCGGCTACAGTAGCCACAGCTAGTAAGTGAGCCACATTACACTCTGAAGTTTGTCAGATATGCTTACTGGGAAACGAACTAGTTATCCTTCGTACGAGACAAGAATCCAGTTTCCCATCCCTGTCTGCAACAGGGAGGGCTTCTTGTTTCGCTCGAATTGTCTTTGGCATGATTCTGATATGAACGACAAGCTTTCACTTCCGCAAATTAGCTTTATGGTTTGTCTTGACCATTCCACTATTACTACATTTTAAACTTACCAACACAAAATGGCAAGCTGTGAGAGTCAGGGAAAAGGCTGATATAATCTGCCGCGAAGTACCACATCTCCTTGTCCAAGCGATAATAGCATTCGAGAAGAACCCGGAGCTCATGGTCCGATCAGGAGGCGTTCGTCCTCAGTATTCACGGCACTCGCTTCAAGTTGACGGTTGGCTTCCGAGAAAATACCCGCAAGCAGTCAATAGCCCGACCATGACAATCGATCAGAACCGCTGGGTCAGACGGTCGAAGTTGTTGATCTGACAGGTCTAAATCAGCGACCGCAGGCACTCAAGGTCTGTATAGCTTTTGCCGCGTATTTATCGCGGCAATTTTGGTGCTTGGTTGCTGCGGAACATAATTATATGGTTTGTTCGCATTACGGATTGTCTGGAGGACCATTGCCACAGAGCACTGACGGAGTAGTTAGTACTACCCCGTAGGATATATATGGCAACCAGAGAAGATCAACATAGTGGACTAGTGGGCTATGTGCTAAGCCCTACAAACATCGACCTGTTTTCAGTTCCCATTTTTTATTCTCAATTTTCAACCACTGGAACCGCTGTAAAAGTCTTCTTTTTTCCCTTGTATGTTGTAACTACCCTAGTTAGTTAACTAGTTAATTCCTGGTACCCTGACTAAGCGGCACTTTTGTGTTAAGTTACCTCCGCATTTTCTTCTATCCTCGGAATTGATTACCAGATGTGGAAACAACCCACAAACGCAAAAAGGGCTGAATAAAAACTACTCATTGGACGAACGCATGACTCTCACAGCCAATGAAGTGACAGTGTGCTCTTCTGAGACAAGGGCGGGAACGCACTAGGATAGGCGAGCGGGGCCAGGGGTGGCAGTGCCGTTGAATGAGGAGCGTCGATTGCCGTGCCAAGCTTTGCCTGCATTCCCCACTGCGACAATAGTGTTCCGAGACTAGGACGGGTTTGGTTAGGGACCGAGTGTGGGTGGGAGGAGTCGGTGGGAGGCGTTCTAGAAAGACAAACAGGAAAAGGTTTGGGGATGGGAGGGAATTGGTTGCCTTCTGATTTGAAGATGATGCACTCTGTGCTGTACAACAAATATGTGCATAGTACAGGATGAATACGGGGTATGTTCGAGATTGACTACCCGCATCAACTTGAGGACCAATCTCAGATTGATTCATTAAAGACAAATTCACGGGAGACGGACAGCATCCGGGAGTCTGGTCCAAGTCCTATTAATTGGCCCATTAACTTTCCCTAGGGCTCTTCAGGGCAATCCAATCGGATGGCTGCACTCCACGTCCACTATACTGCTGAGGGTTTAGGGGGTTCTAGAGCCTATTGAGTGGTCCGATTTCGTTTCAGTAGCCTTCCCGAGCGAGAATATTTTGTATTTGGCCTGAAACGAACAAGTGTGCAAGTGTGTGGGAGGCGAAAAAGAAAGTCAATGGGAGGGAGGGGGGAGCGCTTGAGCCTGGCAAATGAGATGGGATGGATGGGACAGGGAATAATGATCCTTTAGTGTAATAGTACTACGTACTACCCACTACTGGCGACTAGATGGGGAGTACTATGTGCGGAGTAGGACACTATGACAGGGCATCATTGTGATATGACCTGCTTCAGATGGTGTCTTCTGTGCTTCTTGTCTATCACAAACAGATGTTAGACAGACGTTGGATCTCCGTGAAGATCGGTAGCACAGTGTAAATAGTGTCCTCAGGCTCCAACAATCTCCAAACGGAAAGAATGGAGAATGCCTGATGGGGCGCAGGCCAAGCCTATTTCCGAGCCTGCCAATCATAGAATACATACAAGCGGGGCTCTTCTGAGTCAGCAGAGGACGCGCAAGCACACTAACCGAAAACGGACTGGTTTCTATTCCTGGGTAACTGCGCAGTTGGTTTGTGTGGTGTTCCGTATGGGGGGTCGCAGAGTCGCCTCTCTTCTCTTCCTTTCTTCCTTTTCCTTGTTTTTCCTGTTTACTCCCAGTTTTCATTAGATTCTTTATCGTGCTCATAGCCACACCAATATTGCAATCATTGAAACCACTGTTGATCTCGCTTCTATACTATCAGACAATAAGTGGTCGCTTAATCACTTCTAGTCTCGTTGTTATTTCCATACTGGGCTATTTTTGATCTCCCCCCCCCCTCTGATCCTTTCCGATCTCGGTTTTGGTCTGTTGCCAGTCCCAAATTAACCCCTTGAGAGACCCGACCAAACCATCCTCCCTTTCATCAGTCTCTCGCTTCCACTACTCTCTCTCTCTTCTTTCTTCAGATCCAACCTTGACGTTTTTTTTGTTTCTTGAGCGATATTATCCACTTTCGTTTGCTTTTGTTAAATCCTCGTCTATTCTGAAAAAAAGAGAATTACCACATAATCATCACCATGGCTACACTGGCCGAACACCCGACCGTCGCCCCGTCGTCGACGACTTGCTACGACCCTGACATCGACTCCTTCCTCAACCTCGACCAGATCACCTACACCACCGAAGCTCCCAGGCCAAAGGCTTCGCTACCAAGTCAACCCGCCGTTCCAAGCACAGATTTCGCTGCTGGTGATGTTCGCAGTGCCGGCTTCGCTTCGAATGGTCAAACACCGATCGCCTTCCAGGCCCCGAGCCACCAGTATGACGAACACAAGCAGCAGACTGGTCTTCCTCCGGGCGCTCTGGCTCATGCGATGTCCTTCAACCATGCTAACAACATGGGCTATGGTGGTGCCAGCCCCGGGTTTGCCATGGGAGGGGACATGTACCCCCAGATGAAGCGCGAGGATCCTCTTGACTTCAACGCCATCCCCGCCCGTAACCCAGCTGAGATGGACATGGAGGGCGACAACATCAGCTCAGCTCCTGGTTATTTCTTCTCGCCAAACCCCAACAAGGCCCAGTTTGTCGACCCTAATGCTCTGGCTTCCCAGGAGGCTGTTCCCGCTGGACACTCGACCCAGGTCGGTCGTATGTACCCCGGTATGCACCAGCAGCAAGCAGCCATGGCCAAGGCCGCTCAGCAACAGAGGCAGCATGAGATGCTTCGCCAGCAGCAGCAACAACAACAACAACAACAACAGCAGCAGCAACAGCAACAGCAACAACTCCAGCAGCGTCGCATGGAGGAGCAGGCCCAGCAAAGCAACGCCTCTCAGCCCCATGCTCAGCGGAATTCCGACCCTGTTGTCGAAGAGCGCATCTCTCGCCTTCTCCAGCAGATCAGACAGAGCTCGATGAGTTCGCCTTCCGACTCGCCCAGTCCTTCCCTTCTGCCCCAGATGGCCAAGGCCAAGAAGGAGGAGCAGGATATGGATGAGGACGAGAGACTCCTTGCTAGCGAAGAGGGCAAGAAGCTCAGCAGCAAGGAGCGCCGTCAGCTCCGTAACAAGGTTTCTGCTCGTGCTTTCCGCTCTCGCCGAAAGGGTATGATTTAACATCCTCTGAATTAGAAGACCTGGTTAAACTAACTTGAATAGAATACATCGGCCAGCTTGAAAACGAAATTGCCTCGCGCACCAACGAATCCCACGAACTTCGCATCCAGAACCGCGCTCTTTACGAGGAGAACGCCCGCCTGACCGACCTTGCTCACATGCTTTTGTCGTCGCCTCAGTTCTCGAACTTCATGGAAGAAATGAACGTCACCGGTCTGCCTCAGCTCCAGACCACCTCCAAGCAACAGCCTCAGCAGTCGCAGCAGCAGCCTCAACAGCAGCAGCAGCAGCAGCCGGCACAGCCCTCGCAGCCGCCTATGCAGGCCAACATCCCCGAGGCCACCCAGAACCAAGCTCCCCAAGATTTCCAGATGCAGCAGAACATGGTCATGGTTCCCAATCAGGGAATGGACATGACTGGCATGGGTCTGAATGGCGGATGGAACTCTGGAATTGACATCAACTACGCAAACACCCCCGTCTTTGCCGTCATGGGAGTGCCCGAGGGTCCTGCTCTTGATGCCGAAGTTCTTTCCGGAAAGTCGTCCAGCTTTGGTAGCATCCTCCCGGAGTCTACGAAGCAGGAAGCCCCTGTCCTTGAGCGTGCACCGCAGGTTGAGGAGCCCAAGGAAGTGACTGGTGTTGTGAACCCTGACGTTGAGATTGACGAGTCGGATCCTGCCTTTGCTCTGTTTGTCGACTCCGTCAAGTCGCAAACAAATACTGAGGAGTCGTTCGAGGGTGTCAAATCGGAAAAGGCCCCGGCCTTTGAGCTTGTGGTTGAGAGTGATTCCAAGACTACCGAAGCCCGATTCGCTCAATTATGTCTCAGCATGGAAGCATCTTTCGAACGTGTTTCTATGGTGACTACTCATCTTTCATGATTCCCCACGCCGCGCTTGTTTCGGACCAAATTTTTGTAAATTCGTTTGCTTTCTCTAGAGTCATTCCTTTAGTGTTTAGGTTGCTGAGCACCATTCCAAGGACACTTGGCTTTTCCTTTGTTCATGATTATGTATTTGCCTTAACTGGCTATCCTTCGTGCTTCTTTTTCTTCATTGTTTGCGGGGTTCAATGGGTTTGGTTTGGCTGTAATTTCCGGGGATTTGGATGGCTACATTTGGGAATTTGGGATATTTGCAATTTGACTACATTAGACTGAATTTAAAATTGTCATCAAAATGAGTGCTATTATACCCCTGGTAGTATGACTACTGGTGTCAATGTAGATTAGTCGTACTCCGTACAGTCACCGCGAAAAAGATAACCCGGGCAAAAAAGCAAACTCCGAAGCACCGCAGCGCCTCCCGTATGTCGACGACAGAACAACCCTGTCATTCTTACCTGCAATTGTGATTCACTACGCTCTATGGTGACATGGTGTGCGTCTCGCCTTCCCTCTGCTGTTAAAGCCTCCTTCCCCCCAGCCAAATTGGCTTCTCTCCGTCGAACCGGGAGGCTGTTCTCGCAAGCCTCTCGTGGGTGCTTCTTTCCACAAACGCCTCGCTCCTTCTCTGCAGCTGCCATTCTCTTAGCGAAATCGAAAAATAAAACTACCTTCCGACCATTCGTCTCTGAACCCCAGTGGCCTCGGTTACTGCATTTTGAACGCACACCCGCAATTCCAGACGCATACGTTATTCGAGCGCCCCGCTCCGAGTCTCGACGACTTTTTCGCTCCTCGAACAATAATTATATTATTTACCAGTCTGATTCGTATAAATCGAACGGATTTGATCATAAAAGACCATCGCCACTTGGAATTGCGCCAATGAAGTTTTACTACCAGGTCCTCACGACGCCGACGGGCGATACCCCCGGCACGACACTGCTGCTGCATTTCCCGGATAAGCGGTACTTCTTCGGACATCTATCGGAAGGTACGCAGCGGGCGTGTACGGAGCGTGGCGTCAAACTCACCTACCTAACCGATGCATTCCTGACCGGCCGTACGGAATGGGCGAACAACGGCGGTTTAATCGGCACAATCCTGACCCAGGCAGACGGCCTTATCAACTCGAATCTGGCGCTGGAGACCGCCGCGCAGGCGAAAGGGTTGACGGCTGAGCAGACGAAGCATGGTGTTCCATATGCGGAGAAGGATGGACAGGTTGTGGCGCAGAGGGGCAGTTTGACGATTCATGGCGGACGGAATATCACGCATAGTCTGGCGACTGCTAGGCGGTTTGTGTTCCGGAAGGGGATGCCGGTTTTTATGAGGGAGTATGATTCGGAGACGTTGGGGAAGAGGAAGCCTGTGGCGAACGGGGATGCGTTTGAAGAACCGTCGTGGTTTGATAATAACATTAAGGTGTGGGCTATGCCTGTTAGTTCTTCGCCGTCGTGGCAGGATGGTTGTGAGACTTTGCAGAGTGGTCAGCAGAGTCCTAGGAAGAGGAGCCTGGATGAGTTTCAGGAGAAAGAGGATGGCGTTGATATGCGTGACCGGCGGCTCAGGGAGCAGATCATGAGGCAGTCTGTTGTCACTGATATGTTCAACTCGTCGTGGAGGATGGATGCGCTCATTGAGACCCCTCTGGCCGAGGTGAAGATGCCTGCGTCCATGTTCATTCGCAATCCCGAGACCAAGCAACTCGAGCAGTATATGGGTCCTGCTCCGGGAAGTGACCAGCCACTCCCCAACATCAAGGTTCTCGTACGCCAACCTTGGCCGGGCGCGACAGTTGAGAAACTACCCCCGACTACCTGGTGCGACGAGGCTCTTTCGTACGTCGTGCGGAATCACGATGTCCGTGGCAAGTTCGACCCTAAGAAAGCCGAAGCGCTGAAGATCCGCAAAGGTCCCGATTATGCTCGTCTGACCAAGGGCGAAAGCGTCGTATCTATGGGTGGAAAGACCGTCACACCGGAGATGGTTCTGGGACCCCCGCGACCTGGCAAGGGGTTGGCAATCATTGACTTGCCATCGGTGGAATATGTCGAGAACCTGGTTAACCGCCCAGAGTGGAATTCGCCAGCTGTGACGACAGATCTGGAGGCTTTCCTTTGGATCCTGGGACCTGGTGTGGGCGATCATCCCAAGCTGCGTGAGTTTGTTGAGAAGAGGCCAAACGCCAAGCACATCGTCTCCAGTACGGATTACTGCCCGAACTACCTTGCCCTGCCTAGTGTTGCGGGATCGTCGATCCGTCTGGCTCGCTTGAAGGGTGATAGTTATTCGATTCCTTTCCATGATAACGTGACGCTTCCGCAGCCAGGAACACCAACACATGGATCGGAGGTTACGAAGCAGGGCATTCAGTCCTCGCCGTTCGAACCATCAGAGCCGGGTCTCGTTATTGGCATGGAACCCAAGTTCGAAGTTAATCGTTCCGAGGTCATGCAAAGACTCAACCCAGCGGAAGTGGTAGATAAAATTCCCCGTGCGGTCGAGAAACGAGTCGACACGATCCGCAAGCGCATGAAGAAGCAGGAATTCCTGAATAAGTTGGAGAATGTCCGGAAAGATCTCCCTGGACAGGATGTGGAGATTATCGCGTTGGGAACTGGTTCTTCCGCACCATCAAAATACCGCAACGTCTCTGCTACGCTACTCAAGGTTCCTGGATACGGTTATTACATGCTGGACTGTGGTGAGAACACTCTTGGACAGCTGAAGCGTGTTTATAACCCTGAGGAATTGCGGGAGGTGCTGCGCAACTTGCGCATGATCTGGATTTCCCACCTTCACGCCGATCATCACTTGGGTACTGCGTCTCTCATCAAGGCTTGGTACAAAGAGAACTACCCCGAAGGCGTACCCTCACAGGGACAATACATCGAAGACGATGTCAGCAAGATCCTGGAGGAAAAGCGCCTATTCGTTCTATCCGAGGAAAGCATGATTAGCTGGCTGGAAGAATACGCAGCTGTTGAAGACTACGGATTTTCGAAGACAGTTCCTCTCTCAGCATATCCATACATGGACGGAAACAAGCGTATACTCACTAGCTTCGTCTACCGCCATACTCGCGCCGATGGCAGCTACCCTGGCCAGATACGGGATGTTGGCAAACCTTCAAACACCCTTCTCCGCTTCGACAACGACAATTCCCCCCTTACAGCTCAACTCCGCGCCGCGACGGGTCTTCAAGACTTCCGCACCACGAGAGTATCCCACTGCCGCGGCGCAATGGCTGCCTCGCTTATTTTCCCGGATGGCTTCCAAGTCTCGTTCTCGGGTGACTGTCGACCATCGCAATCATTCGCCGAGATTGGAAAGGGCTCTACAGTCCTCATCCACGAAGCCACTTTCCAAGATGACATGTACCAATCCGCCATGGCGAAGCGCCACTCGACCACCTCCGAAGCCCTCGAAGTTGGCCGCCGCATGGAGGCACGGACTATCCTGCTTACGCACTTCAGCCAACGATACCAGAAGGTTGCCTATGTGGACCAGAAAACAGGCACCGTCAAGCACGAAGAAGCCCAAGATACCCCCGCCGACGCAGATGCAGGCGAAGAACCCGAAACCCTACAAGACGACACTTCATCCACAGTTCCTAAATCCTTCAAGGATGTCATCACCCTCCGCCGTCCCAACCAGCATACCTCGCCCTCCACCCGTTCATCAGTCCTAGACCGCACACCTACAACAGCCGTGTTTGATTACATGCGCGTGCGTGTGGGTGATATTCCCATCGCTCAAGCCTACGCCCCCGCGCTTGAGAAATTGTTTGATATCCTTGAGCGCGCGTCTACTGAGGAGGCGAACCAAGCAAAGAAAGAGCGGGAGGAACAGAAGCCGATCGATTCGAAGCGTGGGAAGAAGAAGGCTGAACGACAGGCGCTTGCTCAGGGTAAGCAGCTGCCCGTGCAGGAAGTTCCTGCTGTGGATGCGGAGACTGGGCCTAGCGTTTGGAGTGCGGATGAGAGTGAGAGTGGGTGGAGTACTAGTGAGCCGGAGGATGACAAGTGATACAATACATACTTGGGAATGGTATAGCTTATTGCTCTGTATATTATTATGTTCGGTTCGGTTCATGTTTATAGATTGTTTGGGATTGGCTCGGGTTGGGTATGAAAAGAACTTGTCTATGTGTATGTTTATGGAATAAATAGCAAGCATTATTCTATGAGCAAACCAAAACCAAAACCACATAGCTAGGTATCATGTACTATGTACATTTTTCCATCTTTATCAACATTCCGTCTAAGCAAACCGCTTCACCCTCTCGACATCACCCTCCCCATACAGCCCCTCCCCCAAATTCTCCGTACACTCGACCATCCAGTTCTGCGGTGTGAACTTATCAACCATGTCCTTGAACGCGTCCAGCGTACAGAAGGTGTCGTTACCAGGGAGATGGTTCTCTGGCTTCGCAGCGCATCCGGGGATACGCATAGGACGGTCATTGTATCTGACTCGCACGTAGTGCTTTTCTTGCATGGATTTCCTGGCTGTGTCTGGGAGTGTCGATAACGGGGCACGGGACAACGTGGATGGTTTAGCGAGGGAGGGTGTTGAGGCAGAGGAACCGCCTAGCAGGCCGGAGAGAAAACCGGTGGTTTTCTTGGGCGATTGTGCATCCTCGTTGGACTGGGATTGCGGCTCGGTTTCGGTCTTTGTGAAGAGCTCGATGGCAACGGAGGATGTAAACGGTGGCCATCTTCCGTCGAAAGCGTCCAGACTACCCAGGATAGCGGCGAGAGTGGTATCATGGCATCCGCTCATAGCGAATTTAATCGCTTTCCCGTTCTCCGCTGACGATCCCGAAGCAGAAGTCTCGCTCCGCCAGCCCCCATCCACAGCGGTACTAACCATCCGATCAACGACATCGCCCATGAGTCCTCCGATACCGAGACGGCGGTACTCGTTGCTCTCCTGGTATCCAGAGAACCATTCATCGCTGGCGATTCTGTCGGTGATTGCGCGGGCTTTGGCGTCGTAGAATTCGCGGGGGAGTTTTGTGGCGGGGCCGTGGGCATAGGTTGCGTTGATTGTGTCGTTGATACCGGAGAGGCGGGGGTGGGCGTCGACGGCGACGTGGGGGGAGTTGCTGGGCATCCATTTTGACCAGAGGGTGTTGAGGTAGGTCATTTCGTCGGTGTCGTTCCCTTGACTTTGTCAGTATTCGGTTTATTGGAGGGAGGGAGGAGAGGGGCGTACATCGCTTCGCTGCGCGGTCTGCGAAGAGGCGCACGATTTGTCTGAAACGGCGACAGTTGCCTTCATTCGGGAGCAGGGTTTCTTCGGAAATAGAACGTGCTACGATCACTGGGGGAGGGAAGTCGAGGGTACGTGCGTTTCGCGGGTACATGCCAAAGAAGGCTTGTTGGAGGGACTCGAGGGCTCGCGGGAGGGGAGTAGTCCGCAGGTACATATCCTCAGCGTCCGATTTCACCTCGGGCATGAAACCCAGCTGGTCCACGTAAAGACGTCGCAGTCGTTGCCCAAGCGCGAATGTCGTCTCTCGTCCTTTGTCTGTTAACTCGCCGGGTTGGCTATTCCAGTCAGCATCTCCACTTTCCGGGCAAATAGACGAAGGTTAGTGCCGCACCAGATACCCTCGATTTCACCCTGTGCACCCTGCGCAACCACAGCTTCGTCTCTGCCGCCAAAGGTCTCCATTTTCCTTCTCCATGCGAATGAGTCCCATGTCGACATGTCTTGGCTGCTGGATGCCATCTGGATCATTCGGCGCGCTACATTGCAGTATGGCCAGTCTTGATCGGGTCAGTTCACGGATCGTAGGAAGGCTATCATTGGGGAGAGTTACATGCTGCAAGGCCTGTCTGTATACTATTAGTTCTGGGGACCTTTAGATGCGGGGAAAGCAGTACATACATTCTGGAACCGCGCAGAGACAGGCGTCCTTTCACCTAGAGAGAGTCAGTCTTTGCCGATTTACGAGGGCTTCGAAATCCGCACCATGCCGAAGGAACTGTCCGTATGTCAGTTAACTCAAACCTCCGATAAGTCGCGGCATCATCAACATACCACCTGGACCAATTCAAGCTTCAGATCTTTAGGATAGAGCCGGTCAAGCTCATCCTGGGAGTAAGCCTCACGAGGAACTAGGCTCGTCATTGGAATGACTCTTCTTGTGTTGCCTTTAATCAGAGCAGTGCCAACTGTTATGACTGTCAACAGAGACGGATCTGCTGGATGACGCCAGAAGGCGGTGGGCGGAGGGGCGGCCAATCAGCGGCGTGCCTGAGGTCACCTGTCAATCTATACAACTAAGAGATTGGGGGAGAAACGGAATGAACGGTGGAAAAGAGATATTGGTTCAATGTACAGAGTATGCTATGTATAAACAGAAAATTGGGTCACATTTGTGAGTACTATTTATGTACGTGCATACACATGCAAGGTACTGTATATACTTCGAAAGCCTCGGGTATCGGATATCATATGCAAACAATTCGACCAAGACAGTGGGAGTACTGTTATATAGAGTGGCATGCGCACTAGTTCCGCTTCGCTTGCCTCTCTTCAGCTTGCCTCTTCAGAGAATCCATGGTGTTCGCCAACATCTTGACCATGAAAGGTCTGGGGATGAAATCAAGACTGAGGCCCGCAATCGCATGACCCCAGTATCCAAAGATCAGCGGAAGGCCACATCCAACACGATCCAATGAAGCGGCAGCCATGGTCCGTGAGTCAGGGACCATTAAGCCCACATCGACGTCGTTGCTCTGGCTCCGCACACTTCCCACTCGAATTGCGAGTACCTCCACGTCTTGTCCGCGCGCCTTCACCTCTGCGTCGAGGGCTCTGCTGAACGAATCGACGAATCCCTTCGTCGCGCTATACACGGGGACAAATGGCATGCCGTAAGCCGCAATCGAAGAGACGTTGAGGACTAGGCTGGGACCGTTCTTCTCGAGGACCGGGAGTAAGACTCGGGTGAGCTGTGCCATGAAAGTGGCATTGGTGTTGATGGTAGTCCGGACATCCTGATACGACAGCTCTGTCAGGCCCCGGTATGACTGATTCTCTCCTCCAACGTTGTTCACCAGGACCGTAAGGTTTGCATCGCCAATCTCGTTGGGAATCAGGTTGACATCCTCGTGGATATTAGCCGCATCGGAAACGATGATCTTATACTTGATGTTCGGGAACTTCGTCTGGAGTTCCTCTTGTCTCCGACTGAGTTTCTCACGGTTCCGGCCGTGCAGGAAGACGTTGAATCCACGCTCGCTGAGCTCTTCAGCAAATCCAAAACCAATCCCATCAGTAGCACCAGTTACGAGAGCACATGCGTCTTTCCCGGTGGGGTTGTAGCGAGGGAGGGAGCTTGGGCGGATGTAGCAGTAGAGATATCGAGCCAGCTGAATCATCCAGTAGCAGGTCGTGGCCACACCAACGTAGCAAAAGGCGTTAGATATAGACATGTTTAACTTCGCTATTATTGACAAATATATGACAGGATTGCAAGGCTGGTGAGATCTTGAATGGAGGTTTACAGTGGTACCCCTGGTGCCAACATATCTTATCACTGACGTCAGATCATGATAGGTAGGTTGGACGTGTTGGTGCCCGACGCATAAGGCATAATGCGCAAATGGTTCACACCGCCTCCGTAGCACCGCTAGCCGAGGTGCGGCCAGTAAGGGCTTAGGGTTCAAAAAGCATGGGCTTAGTCATTCCCCACTCGAATTTCGCACTTGGCTTTGAAACTTCTGGCCGTTGCTGTTGCGCTGCTCTCTTCCGTTGAACAACCAGATCAGACAGAGTCAAAATGGTGAGTGTTTGCGATCCTATCTAAAGGCGAAACGACGTTTTTTATTCTAGAATGGTATTAACACGATAATATAGGCCCCCCAAAAGAAGAAGTGGTCCAAGGGCAAGGGTACGCTATTCCCATGATTCACTCCCTATCCTACCTCGCCTCCCGTTATCGGTCCTGCGAAGATTCTTCATCGAGAACGATGGAAAGATGTTTTATTCTGGATTTTCGAGTTTGGGCGATACACGAGGAGGACGAACGGACGATAAAGAGACAATCGCGCAGAATGAGGCTGACATAGGTTTCGCCGTATAGTTAAGGACAAGGCCCAGCACGCCGTCGTCCTTGAGAAGTCTACCGCTGAGAAGCTCAACAAGGATGTCCAGTCCTACCGTCTCATCACCGTCGCCACCCTTGTCGACCGTCTCAAGATCAACGGTAGCTTGGCCCGCCAGGCTCTGGCTGATCTCGAGGAGAGGGGAGTGATCAAGAAGGTCGTCGGCCACCACGACCTCGGCATCTACAGTACGTTTTTCGCCTTCCGGCATGTGTGCATAGGAGTGGTTGAGGTTCTAACAACGATTTTTTCTAGCCCGCGCCGTCGCCGCCGAGTAAACGTTTTCCTTCCGATAATTTTCTCGCGGTTTCTTGTTTTCCTTTACGAATGATATCTCCATGAAAAGTTCGGGAATTCTGGCTGGGCGAATGATGTATAGTGGTTCGATGATTTTCGGAGTGAACGAATAGTCGCGCTATTGGCCGTGTCAAGTAACGGACTAAACGCAATTCATCCCTTCAATTCATTGTTCTTTCCGTAATAAGACGATTGATTTTATATGGAGCTGGGCTTGGGGATGGACTATTCGCATTCTGTGCGTGAAGTATCATACGGAAACCCTCTACATCGTTCTAGAATCACATCATGAATATCATTCGCAAATTCTAAACATGCAATATACACTCAACGCCAACTCCCTAGACAATATTCTTACTAGTCCACCTTCCTCTCCGGCCTCTGCTGCTGCGCAGCCCGACAAAGCTCCCTCTCAACCTTCGGCTCCTCATCCAACCCAACAACTCGTCCCACCTCAAAATACTTCTTATGATTCCGAAAGAACCCCTCCCAATGCGCCACCTGCTTCCTAACACTCGCCCTCGCCATCCTAACATCCTGCTCGCGCCGGATCTTCCGCTCCCCACTACTCAACCTCCTAACTTCCCCATCATCGATCGGGATAAACATCTCCTCAACCCCGGAGAGATCGTGCGTCAGATCTTCCTGGAAACAGCCCGTCACGAAAGCGCGCGTCGCGTCGCGGCCGGTGAAGAAGTTGTAGTGCCCGCCGGGGCCGTACATCATGCGGTTTGCGGAGACGTCGAAGATGGTGCTGTTGACGGAGAGGTAGACGGGGAGGGAGGGGTCGGAGCCGTTGTAGAGGGTCAGGTCGGAGAGGGTTAGGTGGAGGGGTCCTTTCTATTCGTACTGTTAGCTTGTACTCCCCCAATCGTGAAGGGAGGAAGGAAGGGAGGGAAGCGTACGATATACCGGACCAACACCGGCCACCTCGTAAACCACGGACGATACCCCCAAAGAACAGACTCGGACGAGGTCATGTAGTATGATAATCCGCACGATGCCACCACCAACGTGACCAGCACGCGGATGATATCCAACAGGCTGATGCCGGTGCGCTTGTTGCCATTGCGCTTCTGCTTTTTCAACTTGGTATCGATTGCAGGCTGATTGTCGGGTTCTTTTGACGCGGACGATGCAACTTGTCTCTGGCGAAGGTCTGACATGGTTAATTGGTTTCTCGGAGATTCCTCAGAGATTCATCTGGGTAAAGGTGATGATGTGTTTTGATTTCTGGGAATGCGAAAATTTCCGAGTTCTCCGCCGCTTTGGCCAAGGGTGACACTGGTCGTTTTATATTGATTTGGTTGCTTATCCTTGCTACAGGCACCAATTTTAGAGGATCCGGATTCAGATAGCTATACGTTTACGAGCAGGCGAAACAGATGGTCTGTCCAATGAAAATAACTCAATATCATTTCTATCTAACTACTATTGGTCCGACACGACCAAGCGCAACTCAGGCGCAGAACTGTGTATCCCTTGTAAGAGCTCTCGAGAATCCAGCATTAAGATTTCGTATAGCTCGACAACCCCCAAGACAAAACTGTATGGTATAATCCAGTATAACCATCAATCGACACGCAAGACAGAAATCACCTAAATACTAATCAACAATTAGCAAAAGCTCGACCAAATAAATCAATCGAAGCAAGCAAATGTGGCTCGACAAAAGTCAGACATCCAAGGAAGTAATTGCGCTCAACGCCATCTAGAATGGGTTCAAACGATGACTAGCGTGGAAACTGCGAATGTAGGAAAAGTTTTCATCATAAAAATGTCGAGGGCATTGCTGTGCTGAAGAGATACAAATTGAGACTCACCATTAGTTAGTATGTATTGATCGAGGCGCAAATGTTATGAGCAAGAAAAATGGTCGCTGAGCATCAAATCGGATACTCAAGCCATTTTTTGCAGCTTTGAATGGCGAAGAAATTTTTTGGAAGAGAAGCGACTATTTAAAGGGTGGAAAAAAAAAAAAAAAAAAAAAAAAAAAAAAAATTTAAAGCGGGTCGTTATGATGCCTGGACTATCATAGTTGGTGCCTTATTGTCAATCCGGCCATCACGATTTGCCTGGCTGGATTTTGCTCAGAATGTGTGATCATTCAGTCAATTGATGCTATCAGAAGAAATTTGGGTATGTCGAACTTCATAGAAGTATAAAAGCCTGGAAATGCGACAGGAATATCGACAAACAAGCTATCTCAAAAAAATTTTTGGGCGTGTGCCCACGCAGCTCCTGGAACGAGTCCATCTCAGCTGGCCTTACACCTGGTCCCTTTGACTCTCGGTCTCATGATCCTTGTCCTGATCCCATCCGCGAGTAAACACATCCTGGAGAGCGTCTTGGAATGTACGGCAGTTCATGTCAATCAGGCCCTTTTTCTCCTTGGCCTCTGGATGACGGAGCACGGATACGAGACATAAATACCTAGCAATCATAAGCAAACTGCGAGATAACAAGTAAAGGGAGTAGTGAATGTACTTGTTCATTTCCATGAGATGGATCATCGTCTCGTCGTGCAAAACGACGTGGCTCTCTGCTTCTTGAATCTGGTCACCCTTGGGTTTGCGGTCCGGATGATCCCATGAGTACAGTTCTGAAACGTCGACAATTACGTCGATGTAGTCCGAACACATCTCATAGCATGCCATATCTATAGGACGAGTATCGGATGCAATGTAAATCTTGCTCAGCACGTCGAAGAGATAGGTCTTTTCGAATCCACAGTTGTCACCAAGCGTGTTGATCAAGTTCTCCAGAGTGGACAGGTTGGGGATGAGTTTTTGAATGACTTTGCTGAATGCTTCGAATACCGAGTAGTCATAAATGGATGTCATATAGTAGTGAACTGGCGCATTCTCGTAGCCGGCATCGCTTAGTTCATCCGAGATGTGCTGCACAATGTCCTGGAAGGTATCGCCACGGTACTCGTCCGAAAGCCCGTCTACCTTGTGGATGAAAACCTCGATGTTGATGTTAGGATAGTATTGCTGGACAGTCAAGATTGTACGGTTCAGGCGAGCAACTGAGTCCAGGTAGTCATCCTGCGCATCGATGACCCAAACCAAAGCTCCAAGGCTCCCAAAGATATCCTCGAGGTCAAAGGAAGGCTCAAAGTATTCCAGCTGACCGGGAAAGTCCCAGACCTGGAAGTCCATGAAAGAGCTAGTAATAGTTAGGTGAGATTGGATCCAAATAAAGCGGAAACGCAATACCACTCACTGGATCGAGTCCTTTTGGATACGAGTAGTAGACTCAAGGAATAACGTTTCGTTCGGCGGCATTTTGTGGAAGACAACGCTAGCGATAGACGATTTTCCACTCCTGTATATTATCAGTATGTTGCTTCTTGGATGCTGGGAAATGCGGTATTTTACCTTCTCAACCCCATAAGAAGAAGACGAGGCTTGAGATCTTGAGCCTTGCTGTTAGACTGGCCGGCTTTTCCCGGAGCCACCAGGGCCTGATTCGAAGTCTGTGCGGTTTTCGGAAACCTCATGTTAGCAACGATCCCAATGAAGTATTCGAGTGGTAGAGAGGCCATAGACATCTCAGGGACATATGAAACGGGAAGTTGGGGTAGACAAGGTCAAGATAGTATGGCGTGATTCGGTACAGTGAGGCATTGGCTAATGCAGTGAAGGCAGAGCGATCATCACACAATGGGCATTGTAGGACAACAAAATATGACCAGACAAGTTGCGATCACAACACATTGACTGGAGCATAACACAACAGAATGGGAAATGCGCAGGTTTGGATATTTCTTGGTTTGACTCTTGAACTATCAAAGAGCAAGTAGGAGATCTCTTACCTCCATATTGTCTAACGAATTGGGATCTAATAATGGCAAAAGGCAGAAATAGCACACACGGAATCAGCCTATTGCCTTCAAGCACAGCTCAAGTCGAGACTGAGGATATAATTCTCTCTTTCGAATGAGCTACTGGCGTGGCTTGCAGAACAGAGATAGAGCCGGAGAGAACTGCTGCAATTCAAATCTTGAGACCCATGGCCACTGTGGGTATAAAGACGTCAAAGGGGATATCACTCGGTAGTTGAGTGGATAGAGAAATTGAATCCGATTGATCCCTGGCTATGCCATATAAAAAGCAGGTCGTGACTGTAAATCGGTGGATCTTGTGAGGACAGATGAGTTGGTATCTTTGCGGGGAAATGATTAGAATTTCCGGGGAATGACCGAGGGGAGATAGCTTTCCGGAGCTGGAGAAAGAACAATTGAGCTCGGAATTATTGGCTTCTGATATATCCCCGTATGGTTTTATGAGAATCCACTCAAGAAAGATGCAGAAAGCAGCACAACGATAAGAGGTCTTTAAGAGGGGACGTGACGATGCTGACCTAATCATGAATTCTGGCGATCCGGCCTTGGCATTTGGGGACGTTGATCTACGCCGACACTTTGATTATTTGGAGGACATTTACATGGGAAATTATTCCTTCTTCATGTATATTTTCGATCTCAAACATGAGTAACAAGATGCTTAGGTGCAGAGTGCGTCTTAGGGCGATTGCCATGAAAAGCGAGTATGGCGGTGCTGATATAACAGTACGTCTTCGGAGATGCGAAACTGATACTCCCGGTGGATATTGGAAGCTGGAAACTTCAGCGCAATCTTGACATTCAACCCGTATGAATTATAATCATCAAATCATCTATGCTCACATACTCGTGCCATGACTCCCTGCGGGAGCCTTGCTATTAACAAAATAATGAACCCGCAATTGCGGAATAATCCCTTGGTCCTCGATATCACCCAGCACGTAATTTTCTGGTGTACCAAACCAAAACCTCCAATCACTATCCTGGCCTGAATATAGCCATCGCGCGTCGTACTTCCCACTTTCGCTCCGCGATACAGGAACCCGCACAACAACGGGTGGACCATTCGGAGACCAATAGTGCACCGCCGCCGTGACATTATTCGCCGTCGTTATAAGTATCGCTGTTTCCGAAGGATGCCACACAATCTGTTTGACTGGATGTTCGTGGTAAAGAGCTGCAAAGAGTCCCGGTGCTGATCCGAGTGTCCATACCCAGACGATGTTCGGTCGTGTCTGGTCTACGGTTGCGAGTAGGCTTCCTTCTGAGCTGAATGACATTACCGAGACACCACGTGGTGGGGCAGAAGTTTCTGCGAGCATGGCGGGTGCAGAGGGGCCTGGTACCTCTGTGTATTCGAGGTCGCCGTCTGCATTTGTGAATTGCTCTCGCCAGACCACAAAGGAATTCTGATCGGCTGGGGCGACATGTGCGAGCGAAATGGAACATGTGAACTAGTCTAATTAGCAAATGCACTCTACAATAATTGCCGGGTATTCGTCTTACTGTTTTGTTTTTGAGAAGGTCTATGGTGCCGTCAACCTTGCCCACAGCCAAGTATTCAGATGCACCGGTGTTAGGAGAAACAGGGCTCCATTGTATGTTCTTGACCCCAAGATCAACGGTGTCATCTAATTCCGGTGGTCCGGTATAGGTCCTGAAAGGTTGTCCATCGGCCGTATAAATGAGCACTTTCGTGCCTGTGCTTGCAGCGTCCCAGATAGCTATCCATCTTCCATCGGGACTCCATTTCAGGCCTTGGGCATCCACCGTAGGTAATATTGCGCGTCCTATAAGCTCATAAGACCGGAATTCATGGATAGTGAGTAGATCGTTGGCGTCAGGTTTCAGTATGATTGCAAATTGTCGAGTATTGGGTCGATATCCAAAGTTGTTATAATGCGATGATTTCGGCGTCTTGATGATCTGACTTCGCCCGGTGTCCAAAGAATAGATTGTCAATTTGGTATTCCACGCGTGAAACACAATGACTTCATTTTCGTCCCCGCCGAAATCGATGTTCAACGCGCCGGGTTCAATGCTCTCGATTCCTGCGTGCTGTTGCAACGGGCTCAATTGCCAAAGCACAATGCGGGAATCACTGGCCCAGAGTACACGTCCATCAGAGGCACTAGGTCGTGAGAATTTGACAAATTTTGATGCGTTCTCTTTTGTTTTAACAATCTCCACTTCTTTGAACCCTGACGATGCGGGGTTTAGATGGACTATGAGATCCTTCCCGTTCAATTGGACGACAAACGCCCCATCCTCGGATAGTGATACCGGTGATAATCCTGCAAGCTTGTCAGAGATGCATGCGTCACCTCAAGAAGCGTTTTTTGCCCTACCTGCTCCTCCGGTGGAGTCCATGTTGACAGAAACACAACGTCAATAATGACGTATCAAAGGCGCATCAACGGAAAATAAAATATGCTGCTTGGGTGCTCCTAGCCCTCTCGAGATGATACGCGTTTTCCCACGGTGAATCTTGAAAAATGATCATCATCCGGGAGATAAGACCAAGGGTTCGAGTCGGGCCTTATTGATATTTCCATTTCGGGACAGCGCCAAGCTTTCAGATAAGATAAGACGGAATATCAATAGTCCGCTACGTATCAATATGTTTTTTCGCGAAATGTTGCCGCATTTCCCCACGGCACCGCAGTCCAGATCAATTCCAATTTTGTTTTTCTAAATCTCTTTTCTCTCAGCAAACATAGGGCTTAGTCGTTTCATTGCTCCGTACTTGGGGCGGTTTATCCCTCGATTCCAGCGTTCTAGTGTCGCAAAAATGGCCGCCTTCGCCGAAATACAGTCAGTCCCCGAAGCGCAGAATGCGCCTGTGGATGTGACTCCTCAGCCAAGGAAGAAGTTGCTTGGGAGGGAGTTCTACAAGAGCATAGGCAGCCCAAAGTACATTGTGGCGCCTATGGTTGACCGGTCTGAATTTGTAATTCTTCTCTCGATGCCTACTTCTAGTTCCAAGTCATGGGCTAACAGTACTCTTTGAATAGGCATGGCGTATGCTCACTCGTTCATTCATGTCGCCTGAAGATGCGAAACGACTTCTTTCCTACTCGCCAATGTACCATGCGCGCCTTTTCCGTGAGCAGGCCGCTGTGCGCTCTCAGCACTTCCAACCCACTCGCGCTGCGGCCGGTCAGAACGACGAGTCCTTGTTCCTCGACGGCAACCCATCCATCGACAGACCTCTCTTCGTACAATTTTGCGCAAATGACCCCGAGGATTTCTTGGAAGCAGCGCGCCATGTGGTTCCATACTGTGATGCTGTCGATCTGAACCTCGGCTGCCCTCAGGGCATTGCAAAGAAAGGAAATTACGGCGCATTCTTGCAGGAAGACTGGGATCTGATCTATAAACTCATCAACCGCCTACACACGGAACTATCTATACCTATAACAGCTAAATTCCGAATCCAGGAAACGAAAGAGAAAACACTCGAATACGCAAAAATGATCCTCTCCGCTGGCGCGAACATCATCACACTCCATGGACGCAGAAGGGAACAGAAGGGACACGCCACTGGCCTGGCAGATTGGGGTTACATTCGGTATCTTCGTGACAATCTGCCGCCGGAGACCGTCATCTTCGCAAACGGCAACAACCTGAACCACGATGACCTGGAACGCTGCCTTGAAGAAACAGGTGCTGACGGTGTGATGAGCGCTGAAGGGAACCTGTCCGATCCGTCCATCTTCGGCAAACTTCCTCCAGTCGGAAGTGAAGGAAGAGAATATTGGAGAGGCGAGAACGGCAAGGGAGGCTATCGGTTAGACGCAGTGCTCCGACGATATCTGGACATCATCTACAAATATGTCCTCGAAACACCGGGTCCCGAAAGAAAGCCTCTCTATCTCCCATCGGATCCTAAGGAGGAGGAGCCAGAGCCGGAAACCACCGCAGAAGAAGAACCCGAAGATGGGCCCCCGAAGAAGAAGCAAAAGCAGTCCAAGTCCAAAAACAAAAGGCCCAACTCGCCCAGTCTGGGAGTGATGCAGGGACACCTTTTCCAACTCCTGCGTCCGATGATTGGCCTGCACACAAATGTCCGTGATGCCCTCGCAAGATCAAGACCAGGAGACATGCCTGCCTTCGAACATGTTCTATCTCTTGTTGAGAAGGCAGTCAAGAGCGGTCTCGACGAATACGAGCAGTTCCCTGAGCGCTTTGCAGAATCGCCTGATGCGCAATTAACAGGATCTAAGGCCACCATTGCGCAGTATGGTAGGCCGTTCTGGGTTTGCCAGCCTCATATTCGCCCTCTGCCTGAAGAAGCTCTGGAGAACGGAGCTCTCAAGTTGAAGAAGAATGCCGTGAAAAACGAGTCTAAAGAAAACGGCTCTGAAGAGAAGGCAACGAACGCTGGCGCTGAGAATTCTGCTGCTCCCTCTGCTGATCTGGCAGACGCCTCGACCACTCCTCTGGTGAGTGGCTGAATGGATTAACGGACGTCTCTCCTTTTGTGACGTTTGGGACGGAGTTCATCGAGTACAGTTTTGACATTCGTGCGTTTATAAAAGCGTATAGACACAACATTCAGCGTGCTCGTTCTCGTTCAATTGCAGATAAAAACGCAAATATACCCTCGACCATTGTCATATAGAATAAATATGCAAATATGTCTGGCCTTCTTATGCCTATTTTGAACTCCATAACTCCAAACCAATGCCCAATTATCATGATATCGAAATCTAGAAATCCAAAACAAGCTGCGGCGCCATCTTCTCGAGATCCTCGACCTATCAACAAAACACAAGTTAGCAACCGTTTCACCCCAGCACCTCAGTTCCAGAAAAACCAAAACATACCTCCAAAAACCCATCCCCAACACTCCCCCCGCCACCCCCACCCTCAGCCCTCTCATACGCAGCCCTGGCCAGCGCCTCCCTCACAAAAACATCAATATACTTCGCCACAACCTCATTCGCATCCTTCGCGATCTTCGTCTTCTCGCTCTGGAAGTTATGATGCAGTAACCTCGTAAGCAATTTCCCCGGAATCGCGGGGTCGCTTGTCGTTACGTCTTTGGATTCCTTGCCGTAAATTATTTCCGCGAGCATGTAATTTGGTTCTTCGTCTTCGGAGGGGTCGCGGTTGTTGTTGTCTTCGGGGGCGGAGTCGGAGGGTGAGGCGGAGGGGGTGGGGGATGGGGCTTTTTTGCGGGAGGAAGATGCTGTTGTTGTTGATTTGCGCTTAAGTTTTGGATTTGAGGTGCTTGAGGAGGTGGTTGTGGTGTTTTTTGTGTTGGATTTTGTTGCTGGTGCTGGATTCGAGGGTCCCTCGCCGGGAGACGCGCGCCGCGGTGGGTTGAAGGGGAGTCGTCGGCGTTTTTGGGCGGGTTGGCGTTCGACGGGCATGGTTGCGGCGTCGATAGAGAAACAGCTCTGCTATTCCTTTGTAAATATGCCGGTGTCTATATGGGAAATGGCTGGGTTTGAGTGGATAATTCGCGATTAGAGATCCGCGTTCTGGAAACCGATATCCTTCCATTTTGGGCCTAGTTCATCATGTGATATCATAGCAAAAGTAGGAAATCAGCTATGGAACTGACTACTACGCGCTATGAGACTAAATCATTTGTTCCCATTCCTCCGAGGCCAAACACTCTCTAGACTCAATCAGAGCTCTTCCCCCGGGGGCCTCACAGCCGTAACCTCCAAACCCGCCTCCTCCAACACCCGCCTAGAACGACACCATTCCACATCAAAAAGCCCAGAATTAAACCGGCAAGACCACAGCTCCCTAGGCGGCTCAACATTATCCTCGCCCTCACCCCGTTCCTCAAGCCCCTCAAGCTGCTCCTTCAAATCCGCAACAGCAAGCTCCGTATACGCCAGTATCGTAGCCGGACGACTAACTCTCTTCCCGTATCCGCGAGACGTGAAGAGGCAGATTATCCAGTGTTTCTTTCGCTCCTGTCCTTCCTCGTCATTGTCTTGTGCTGTATAGTCTTTCTCTTGGGGCGGGATGAGGAGCGCTGTTCCCGTGGGTAGGCGGGATTTGACGGGTTTGCCTTTGGGGTTGGTTGGTTCGACGGTCTTGTATTGAGGCTTTCTACGAGAGTATTTTAGGCAGTTGGATCGATAGACAGCGTATGCGGCGGGGTACTGTTTGTTTTGAAGAAGAGAACTTGTCAGCGTCCAGCGCAGGTGCAAATATCACTGAGTCTAGGTTCTCTTCTGCTTACTCGCTCTCGAAAGGCCTCTGCGATTCCTGCGCCCCAGGAGCCTTGACTGTTACAGGCGTCTGTCCTCGTGAATGGATAAAATTAGTGCGAATTTCGTCGTCGCGTTTGAAATAGGCATCACGTACGAATTAGCGCTGCTCTATCTGGCGCATCAAACAGGTCACCTTCAATCTCCGTGACGGTGGACATGGTTATGGCAGCTACATTTGAACGAACTGATGGGAGTTGAAAGTCGATGGTGGCAGTCTGCGATAGCGACTAAATATAGAGGCCCTAGGCAACAAGACATCACAGTGAATGATTGATTCTTTTCGCTATGCTAACTAAAACCGTCTCCTGTCAACAACATTCGAAGCTCAAAAACAAAAGAGCGAGGTACCCATGCACTACCATACAGCGAATATCAAGAAAAACACCATAGCCAGTCCTTTGCCGATCTAATGATACCCCCTACTTCGTTTCTTCCTCCGAACCACGGTCTCCAACCCGGCGATATACAAAATCACGCAGGCTCTTGGACTTTCTGACTGATTGGGAGTGGTCGCCTTCGCCAGAGGATTCCTTGACATGGCCATCTTTGTCCGAGACCGGTGTTGATTCATGAGATCCATCCGCTTTGTCGCAGGAGGATGTGACGACAGATAGACGTGGGCTGCTGCTATTGGACTTCAGCTTCCGACTCATGGAACGCGATAGGCTTTTGAAGACACCCGAGTCCCGCGAGTCGCGTTCAAGACGTACGAGATCTCCCAACATCGTGACTCCGTCTGTCGCAAGATTCTCTTCGGGTACAGAAGCATATATAATCACTCCACGATTGGGCGCGATGTCGAGAAATTCGTGGAGGATCTTCTGGATGAAGATCGTGTTGCGCAGGTTCGTGATCGGGGCAATGAGGTATGGGTGCGCAAAGACCTTCATCAGATAGGCAGGGGCAGCCGAGTTACCGAAATGAAGGCGGACGTCCTGCTGTATAACGACCATCATGGAGGTCTCAGGCCGTTGGTAAACATGTGCCAGGCGAGATGTCAGATAGGACACGAGCTTGGCCTCATCCTCTTTGACCTAAATCAAGCCATTAGTCCTGAGAAGCATTGGTATCATGCAGAAAGACAACGTACCCTGGTGCTTATCTTGATCTCGACCACAACAATGGAGCCATTGGTAAGCAAGCTTGTGGAAGGATGCTCCGGTCCACGGTCGTTGAAGATGCCATCGTAGTACTGAGTCTTGTTCCTGCGCGCCTGTGCTTCACCACCATTCGTCCGTGACGCATTCTCTGTCTTCTCGTCTGCAGAGGGGACTCGCACCAGCTTGGGAGGCGGGGTATCCTCGTCGTCGGCATCCTCTTCCAGAAACATGGATGGCAGTACGAGGGGTTTTTGCTGCTTTTTCTTCTTTCTCAAGCTCACATCGGGGACCATCCTCGCAGCCAGAGCCTGGAAGGTGATGGGGTTCTCGATCACAGGGCTCGTTGGTGAAAGGCTCGTAGACGAGGTTGGTGAGTAGGTTTGTCTTCTAAAGCGATAGAAAGACATGTTGACGATGTGATCGTATGAAGTAATCGTAACCGATGCTAGAATAAAGACAAGGAATGGCTAAGCGACGTCTGTGTCTATAGCAGACAATAACGGATAGGAGTACGATGCAGGAGAGTAGGAAGAGAAGAAGTTAGAGGTCTCCGTTCTATTTGACCTGGGTTGGGAAGGTCTGGGTGGCACCTTCCCACTAAGGAAGTGACGGCACGGCAATAGCAACAACAACAGAAAACGGCAACTGCTTGGGAAGGAACGAGCAAGCGCAAGAAAAATTCGATAGCGTGATTCTAACGGGGCTTCTTATTGGTATACTGATCATTACTTGCATCACTCTTGATATATCCCGTTTTCTGGACCTGACGGAAAGCTAGGGCTGCGAACTTGGAGCCATATAGACAGATGATATCCCGATAACATGTACACGGCACCAAGATATGTATGGTAGATTTCACGAATTACATACAGCATTCAAAAATATCCTAACTAAGGAACGACAGCCAACTGTATGCCGAATTCCCACTGTAGAAGATCTTGTCGGTCCTCCTCCTCTTATCCCACACTATGTCTCCATCTGTCTTCCGCTTGATATACAGGATTCGATGCTGCGGAATAAACTCCTCATCGGTCAGGTCCTTCTTCCAGGATCCAAGGCTAGCTTCTAGGCGACCATTGAATCTGTCCTCGTATCCGATTATATAGTCCTCGCTGTCGAATTTGACATCCCAGATTATGCGGTTGATGACATCTTCAGTTAAATGATCAGCATACGATTCAGGAAGACTTTTATTCAAATATTCCGTACCTGCTGCCGGTCGGAGTCTGTTCTCCGTTGATTCTGGTTCTTTTGATGTTGATTGCGGTGACCTGTATACTTCGTCCGCTGGCTCCGGAGCAGCAGGGCTTGCTTCGCGAGAAACCTGCTTGCTAGAAGCATGCTTATACGACGACGGCGTAGGAGTGAGGCTATTCTCTTCGCTGGTGAGTTCATGGGAGCATAGTTCATGCTCCTGTGGTGGAGTCAATGGGGCGTGGGAAGCCATGATAATGCGATTGGTATATATCGACGCTCAATATTCTTGATCTGTTGTTTTCTGAGGAATAGATATTCTGAGGACGGCCAGTCCTCTCTTATATATAAATGCATGGCTAACTACTCCGGCTCGCGATCAGCCGTGCTTTGACTGTACTACGTACATTGTCGTATATCCAACTGCGATGACGACTGAAAAAAGCATAGCCCCAGAACCCTGCAGCTTATGCAAATGAGTCAATGGCATCGCATGACTGTTCAATGAGTCACTTAACTCAATACCTTGTTACTACGCCGAAAGTACTCATGAATGAGCAAAGGAAAGAAAAAAGAACAGGAGAGAGAGAAAAAAAGGTTAAGGGGAAAATACATTCAGTACACAAAAAGAAGAAAAGCAAAAAGTAATTCCGACACGGGGAATCGAACCCCGAGCTGCCGTGTGAGAGACGGCGATGTTAACCATTACACCATATCGGATGTTGTTAAATGCCACCTACAATTTAGACTACATAAGCTAATACAATGTGGCTACTCTATAGTACACTTCATAATTGTCTCGTAGAGGTTACAGAAGAGCGATGTGTTGGGGCTTTTACGATGAATACAGGTGCATGAAAAAACTCTTTACTTGATGGGTGACTCGGGCGTGTTATGGCTGCATCTCGCTGGATAACTAACTATATATCTCGGGCTGCCTTGAATAAGAGGACCATTAAACCCAGTTATAGAGAAACGACCAGAGACTTATCTCTCCAAATTATGCTAGACACCAGAAGCTTTTAAAAAAATTACCCAGTAAAGCAGATCATTGTCTGGTATACTCCGTAGTTATCGCTGAAAGCACCCAAATATTCTATGATGGTTGGTCTTGGCTCTGCGGTTGGCGGGGACAAAGTCAATTGTTTCCGCAACTCCACGCGCATCGCGTCCTTCATCGGACGACATCTCACCACGCTTGATTCCCACGCCGGGCATGGATAATGTGCTTGGCTGAATTCTATCAAGATGAATGACGCGACTACTTCTTTGCTCACTGAGCACTTCAGTTATACGCCCCTGGTGAGTTTCCCTGCAGTGTCTTTTCGAGACATGCGTCGCTCGTTGCTCCCCAAACAATCTTTGCAAACCGGCATAGAAGAGAAACCACATAACTAACACCATCGCTAGTCCCTCATAGACGATGTCATAAACTCAATTAACAACCTAATCTACCAAGCGATCTCAAGTCTCGAATCGGGCCTGCTCGGTACACCTCCCGAACGCCTGGGCTTCTCGCACGCCAACAACGGCTCTACCATCCCTGACACCGACGAGGACGGGAACGTGATCTATCCGGAGGCGAAATTGGAAATCGAAAATGGCCTACATCAGCTGGAGACATTGCTCGAATCGACTGTCGACAAGGCATATGATAAATTCGAAATCTATGTGCTGAGAAACATTCTCACCGTGCCGGAGGATCTGATTAGTTGGGTTCGATTGAGGCACTACGAGGTACGCGATACTGGATCATGCAGCACAACTCAGCTGCCACAAGGTCCTCATTGTGGACGCCTAGCTGACTGTTACTTTTGACAGGGTCTCTCTTTCAACCCGGGCCCCGATACCCCCACACCTGAGATGGTTCTTGAGCATCGCAAAAAATTACATGAAACGAGAAAACTCAATCGGTCGCTGAAGCAAGAGCGTGCTCGCAACGACGCCGTTATTTCCCAATTACGATCCATCCTTTCGACTGTGTCCGCTGCGAAAAACAATGGAGATTCCACGGCCACTGCAGGCAAAGACTTGGATCTTTCATTCTTGACGTCCAGCTCCGCAGCACAACAGCTACGCGTCGGTGCCGTTACCGGACCCAATACTCACCACACTCCTCTTACGACCAACACCACCTTCATCTTATCGCAACTCCCCGCTCTACAAGCGATGCTCAAGCAGCTTCGTCCCAAGCTGGATACTCTACCGAAATCAGCCGAATTGGCGGAGAAAGACCCGAAGAAGGACGAGAGAAAGGAATACATTGAGAGCAGAATCAGGCTTCACCTGGAGCGTGCCGGTCAGCTGGCCGTGGGTAGTGATGGTGATCCCATTGTTGCAGGACGACGGATCGGCAACTCAGAAGCGCATGCTCTCGAAGCTGTGACGAGCATCCTTACGCAAGGGGACAATAAGCCGGAGTAAGAAAACAATATTTGAAAAGAAAACACGACAGGTATTTCGTTGTTTGTCACTCAATTGGCAGAGAAAACTATGACGACCACGAGACGGTCCATGTCTCCTGGCCGCGTCTGAATGGAACCACGTCCAACTTTTCAGACTGCAGGATGTTTGCGATATTTTCACCTTTCTTCTCCAGGGTAATGAACTCGTTCTTTTCCTCACCGATGCCATAGAATTGCCGGCCGAATTTGCTCAGGAAACCCTCAAGAATCCCAGGGGTGATGTCAGACTCCTTGAGGACGCCATTCTCACAAGCTTGCTCGAAAGAGTCGACCACGACCTGGGTAGTGTACGGCTGAGTGAACACGCCTGCTGCGATCTTGTCTCCGCCGCGCTTGGAGGCAGCCGGATGAGGTGCACTGTCCGAGCCGAAGAAGAACTTCGGGTCACCAGATACCGCAGCCCGGAGGAGAGCGTCACGGTCCGCGGGGGTCTTGGCAACAGGCTTGCAGAAGCAGAACGGATCTCCGGCCCAGGAGTCAATGATGATGGACAAGTGATGAGCCGTGATGGTACCGGCAACGGTGGGACCGCATTTCTTGACAGCCTCAATGGCTGCTGCCGTCGTGCAGTGCTCCAGGATAATGCGGAGCTTAGGGAAACGCTCGTGGAGCTGGCCCAGAACTGGCAAGAAGCGCTCCTCAGCCGACAAGACCGTCACGTCGCCTGTGGAGGGTGCCTCTCCGTGAAGATTGAGAACCATGTCCTGACGCTCCATCTCCTCAAAGACAGGGTAGAACACGGAGTAGTCGACGACACCCGAGGAAGAGTTGGTAGTCACACCCGCCGGGTAACTCTTGACACCAGTGATACCCCTCTTCTTCGCCTCGACAATGGTCTCCGGGGTCACATCCTCATGGAGGTACAGAGACATCAGGTAGTTTACATTGGGCTCAATGGCTTGCAGGCGTTGTTTATATTCAAGCGCGCGGTCAACGGTGGTAATTGGTGGTACGAGGTTTGGCTGGTTTTATGTTAATCTACTCGTTCATGTTGTTTCTTGCATGTTAATAGATACGAATTGAAGTTGCGTACCATGACAAAAACCGTGTTCACACCTCCCTGTCTGATAGTGGGAGTAACCAGCTCCATCATATCGCCATCACGCAGATGAACTAACCTCAGCAATCAGCATCGAGCCATAACAATGTAATCCATTTCGTCCGAATGTACGCACCATGAAAATCCGCAGACGCGGGAAGCTTAACTCCCTGCAACTTCTCAAGAGGCATGCTGGATGTATATCTCGATCCAAGTCCGAACGCAATTGGAGCAATGCTGCTGCTTTTCCTTGTCAATATCGTCTGGCAGGCTCGAATCATTTGCAATGGTTCCGTATCTTTTCCTTTTCCCCGCGGATTTTTTTATGGAGACCCGTGGAGGGGCTTTTGGCTGCGTTTTTGGCGGCGTTCTTATTGGTTGGGGGTCACGTGTGATATATGACGTCGAACTTGTCTAAAAAGGGAAAATCGGAACTACAACTTCCTAGATGGAATGGGAATTTGACAGTACATCACTGCCAGAATGAATTGCTATATGCCAGGCGAGACGATGATTGCTGTGTTTTTATTGACTGAAGGTCAGACGAAGCCAAAGGCAGAGACTGCGAATCTGCGATTTTGGAGGACATGAACGCGAAATTCACTGTCATGGGGCGGAGGCTCTGGCAGAAAGAATAGAAAAATGGTTGCCAGGCGTTCTCTTTGAGATCAGTCACATCCTGCCAGCTGCTTCCGTCCACGTTCTCATAAAATCCCATCCAAGCCAGTCCTGGTTTTGTTGATCGAATACAGACACAGTATGGGTGAAGATTCGCCTAAGCTGGTTGTTGGGCAGGTCCATCGACTTCTGAATTCGACGCGTGCCAGCAACTGAGCTTCGATATCTGGAAAAGTGCGGCTTTGGCTCGTCCGCAAGGCTCTGAATCTATTTACTTCTATATTGAAGCTCTCTTGAAGCTCGTCAAAGACGTTCCTCCACTTTTTCACTCTCCACCTGATGATCTCAAGCTTTTGGGTGGCTCGAATTACCTTTTCTTGCGGTCTACACTACTTCTCGAAACGACAGATGCCCAGAGTAGCGATCGGCGTCAGAAGTCTGTTGAATATATTCAGTTCCTTGCATTCAGGCCTGCAGTCTATAAAGTGGTGGACGAGTCGCAATGTCGAATTGCTATTCCAATTCATGCTGCTCCTCTCCGCTCTGGGTATCTCATCAGTATAGCTCTGGCCTGGTCATACATAATCTCGTGCCGCTGGGTGGAAATACTTCAGCAGGCAGGTCATAAGAGTCGGATCTTGCATGATCCAGAAAAAGCGAACTCTTTTTTGGGATATGATCACGCAAAGCGGCTGGGTGGCTTGGGTGACGTATAAAAAGCGTTTCTCTTACTCGCCATGGATGCTACAGAAGGAAGGAGATACTCTGGGAACGAAGAAGTATTTATCCTAATAAATGGATAAATTACTCTTCCTCAGTTCCATTCTAGATGCTTTCGATTCCTTGCTCTGCAGTGCATTTCTTGATCCAGCCGTCCCGTGCAATCTTCTTGGTGCCGCATCTTCAGGTATAAGAAAGGCTCTTTCCAAAACGGATGAAATCGATAACCAGTCGCTCTTGAACGCGATCACATAATTGAAGCCTCACTTGAGTCTTTGTGGGCTGCTGTAATCTGCAGCCACCAGGAAATGCCGTTCATCACAGAGGCCCTTCGGAGCCTACCGCCTCTTTGTACAGTTGCCGGCTTTCTGACAAACACGTTGCAATCGTTCCTTCAGGTGGGATATCATTCGGACGGATTGGCGGAGTCGATACTCCCCCGGGCGGATGAATTCCAAACCTCATATTTCTGTCAACAAATTGTTCATCGACAAAATGTACATCCACCATGGTCGCCAGATCCCCATTTCGGCACAACTACCGTTATGAATCTCAGTCTGGATGTTAGGACACATATTGGTCACAAGCACAGACCTATTCCATGGACTCTATACTGAAATTTGAAGTTCGGATCGAGAGTACCAGCAAGCGCGCAATATCTGATTATTCCCGGTCCAGTCCATCATATCCAATCTTCCTCTGGAGGACCTACCGAAGAGTGAGTCTACCACGGCAACTTTTAGTATCACGTACTAACAGTCAAGTTTCCCTTGCCCTGCGCGCCGCTCCGGTGATGAACAGTCATGGGGGGCTACATCGCGACTCTTCAACTGGCACAGGTGTCTTGACGGTGGTCTCTGGCTTGATGATGGATCTGCCGATATCGAAATTATTAGACGGCTTCAGATGCATCCATGGATTGATCCATGGAATGATGATGATAGCCCAATAGAGGAAGCAAAGATTCAAGAGCCGTGCCGGGAAACTATTTCACAGTGGTGTGCTGAGATCCAGGAGCATCGAACTTCCGGTGAGATTTGTACGCCATGAGTATTCATGACCTTGTTTGTCATTCCTGTCCTGCTTTGAGCCTGAAGTCTGTAGAACTTTTATTCTTCTATTGTTCAATATTCTTGTAACGATATTAATTTCTGTCTTTCCAACATGATCCATATGCTACATGCTCTCAGCAAGGGAATACACCTTTTTCGTCCCTCCGCTCGAAGAAGTAATGACGGATCAGAGGCCTGGGGATCGGACTGGGTGGGACCAGTAAAAGATCACCTTGACCAATTTTTGTTACATATGACATTCTCATGTAGCCCCGTCCGCCTTAGCTGTAGAATGAGAAGCGCTGGTAGCCAATCTCATGTAACTTCGACTCCAAATCCAATATAATCTTCTGCGTAATCAAGTTACGGCGGGCAGACGCGGAAGGATATCATACCATTGCCCTATGCAAAACCACGTACCGCAAAGACGTGGGCGTATTATTGGATCGTTGAAGTAGCCGCCCGGACTTTGGTTTGCGGAAGTAGAGGGCCGCGGTACGCCGGCGGTTGCTGAAGATTATGTGCAGGCGAGGACGATACACAGGCGGAGGTTGAGGGCGATAGGGGGGTGGTGGAGGGGGAGCAGGGCAGCCGTAATAGGAAGCCATCCCGTGAGCGTGACCTAACACTTTTTTCCAACGGTTTCTGCAGCGGTATACTGGGCATCGGGTCATGACCCTTTTTGTTATCTTCATAGGTGGTATCATGCAAGTCGCTTCTGATTAGAATCTGTTCGACCTCAAAGTCGAGGTATGGAATGGCCTTGAGGGCGAGACGCACAAGTGGCATCAAAATGCTTTTAGCTCCTGTACTGGCGATTCGCCAAATCGGCTCTGGACCCAATATATCCCTACCGAGAAGTAGATAAGATATATTTCCAATCAATGTTCGCATGAGTGTAAGCGAGTATTCGCCCTCCTGGGAAGAGATACAGAACACCACTTTACGGTCTGGTTGGCTTACTTGACTAAGAACGGTAAGCGGCAAAATAGAAATGGTCAACTTCGTCGATATTCTTGAGGACCGTATACACCGGGGATCCGACCTGAGAAGCTAAACTGACTTTTGAAAAATTCAAGCGAAGGTGTATCCGATGCCACCCCGAACATCTTCAGTGTGTTGGACCTAGTAGGTGTGTCATCCCCCCTGTGACAGTAGCCTGGTCTTTGTCATCCCAGTTGTTCCCAAAAGCCCTTTGGATCGCTTCAATTGCACACACTGAAGGAATCGGCCACTGCGGCACATAGCCCAGAAAGACTGAGTCTGACAGGGAATACCTGCAGTGATGACTCATCTTGATTCTCTCTGGCACAGCCTCTGCTAGAAATGGACTGTATACAAGCTCAAACCGACCCCCAAGTTTCATGCGTGCCCCTGAAGCTTGTGTCTTTCCATGAGTGCGATTGGCAATTTCAGCCTTCCCAATTTGGAGGGAAATGTAAAGCCTGGGAGTATCGGAAGTATCTTCTCGTTAAGTAGAGAGTACAGAGCCAGTATCTCAGGCGTTAGTCCCAGCCCCTGCATTAACCGGGTATAAACGACATACGATAGGCTGCGAAGAGAAGCGATTCTGCAGTTCTGAGCCAAATGTGTCTTGTAGTTTCTGATCACGATGTGCGTTGTATACGCATAAGGATTCCCACCAATGAAAATGTTAGGGACACATGGGGAATTTGGCAGTGATTCTTTTCACCAGTGGTTTTGGCATTGTCCTTAACATCGAAAACTTCCTGCGATCCCACTATGTCGTGAAAAAACCACTGTACAAGGTGGTCTGAGCCTCCGAAAGACCTGACATTGAAGTCCGCAGGCGACTTTTTTTTTTTTTTTTTCTGAAAAGCTCCTTCGACAACGGCCTTCGAGGAGCGCAGACAGCATTGTAGTCATAGTAGATAGAAGTTGTATCAGTTTTGCATATGCTCTTCATGTCTATTCGTACCGGTTTCAATCCCGGCTGACAAAATGCAAACGAGCATCACATGTTCCTCTCAGTTCTGAGCTTGCAGACATCTATCGTGGATAGAAGCTGGATAAGAGATGCCAGTAATGCTTGGAAATTCCCTTTGGGATTGATATTAGTAATAGATATAGGGTTCTTGGATGGTGGGAAGTTGTCAAGGGAAGAGGATGAGAAGAAAGCAGGAGAATGTTCAGAAGTTAGATTGGATACGTCTTAATACATTCACTGGACTGATCTAGTATCCTTATCTTATTCAGTATCTTGACTTTCATATTTGACATCATCTTTGCTTATCTAAAGACATCAAGACATATTGTGTCTTCTGAATGTTCGCACAAAAAGCCACAGAAGTGGTCATTGATATACAGTCTCTCATTATATTAACAAATCCAAAATGTACGGAGAATCCGAGATTACAACTTTGCCTGTCTCAAAGCAGTACTATCAAGCCTAGTTCCCTCATCATCCTGTTCCGCTACTGTCAACGTTGGCAGCTCATTGGGCATGATCCTTCGTGGACTGGTCCCGGGGATAACAGAGTACTTGGAGAAATTTGATACACCGTAATACTTGCGCAGGAAATCTTCGTCTAGTTCAAGAAGACCGTTGACGGATTCTGCTGGTGCGTTTAGCATGCCTAGAATGGCGTCGGAGAAGATCGTCTGGATAGGTTAGTGCCTTTTCTTTTTTCGTTTAGGAAACGGAGGCGATGACTTACTGACTGCCTGAGGTTTGATTTATCTTCATTGGAAGATGCCATTTCTGTTGCGGTTGATTCGATGGCCTTGGATTCATGTTAGCTAGGTGTAAGATGAATGGGTGCATTGTGACTTACCGTTGCCGGCCAGATGCTAGTGATAGCCATTTCCTTTCGGCCCTCACGGACAAAATCCATCGCTAGACCTTTCGTCAAGACGCTCATTCCAACCTTGCCTACAACGAGTCAGTAAGACGCACAAAAAGCCACATAAAGCGCAAACATACCCATAGCATACGCCGTCTTCCCCCGGAAGAACCTTGAATAAATCGGCGGTGAAACAACAATCACCCTCCCATTCCATCCATTCCTTCCAAAGACCGGCAATGCAGCCTGCACGCAAGCATATAAACCCTCCGGATTGATCTTCTGCATCAACTGGAACCGCTTGACGGGCGTCTTCTCAACAGACGACCACCAGATCGCCCCCGAATTGTAGACCAAGACATCCAGCTTCCCGTATATACGGACTGTTTCGTGTACTAGATTCTCGACTTGAGCGACGTCTCGCACGTCCACGGGGAGGGCGGATGCTTCACCGCCGGATTCGCGGATCTCGCGCTCGACGGTGCTGATGGTTGATTCTGAGGAATTCGGGTTTGGTGGGAAGGGAACGGTTTCGTATGCGTTGGAGGTGGTTTTGGCGGCCACGACGACTGACTTGTTAGCTTTGCTGTCTTTTCCACTCGAGTCCGTGATGAATGATGATGAACATACCAGCGTAGCCATTCTTAGCTAGATCTATGGCGATTTGCCGGCCGATGCCACGCGAGGCACCGACTACCAGAGCAACATTCTTAGCTGGTGCCATTGTGATGAATCAGTGTCAAGTTGATGAATCCAGATGGTCCAACGAATCTAGCGGTAAGATGAGAGATAGTTATCTATGTACCCCAACCCCTCAACCTCGGCAGTGAGGAGACCGAGCTCGGGTCGGCCCGATTAAAGACGTCGGCGTGTGCATACGGCACCGAGGAATATCACTAATCTGACCGCATAACTTTTTTTTTCTATTGAATTCGGAAAAGCATCTGGATTGCTACTGGGAACTTTGCTTTCATCTCGAGATCTGCTTGGAGTTGTGTCCGTATTCGGCTTAGCGTGTCTACAACAGGTCTCCACAGTTTTTGATGCATTTCATTGGACAGAGAGCGCGTATCATATACACCGCCCGGCAGAATATCTTTCGCGCTCCATCGCATCTATTCCTGGGCACTATCTACATAGCACAGCTGATATTCCATTGCTTTGTGCTTTTCGATTTTAACCAATCATAACACGAGAGAACGTATTGTGACGCGACATGTCCGCGAAACCGGAAGACGTCGACCTCGAACTCGGCGACGAACCATACGACTCCGCCGAAGATGAAGATTTCGAACTAGACGCAGCGCAAGACGAAGGATCCGAGTTATCCTCAGACTCCGAACCCGAGCCCGATGTAGCTCAACAGCCGGCGAAGAAGAAACGCAAGACAGCACCAAAGGCGAAGAAAGTGACAAAGGATGGGCATAAAGAGGAGTTGGATTCTGGCGACGAAGCGACCATTCAGAAGGCCAAGGACAGGAAGCAGAGGAAGCAAAAGGGACAACAAGCTAAAGGGAAAGGCGGTGGTGAAGATGAGGACGAGGAGGAAGAAGAAGAAGTTGACTTTGATGATGAGGACGAGGGTGGTACTGGGGGGTTTGTTCGAACGAGGGCCATGAAGATGCGGACGTACGTTTGACAATATTGTGCTTCATGTACGTGGATACTGACTTTGACTCTGTACAGACAAGAAGAGCGAAAACCACTTGCGAAAATTGACGGCGCGACAGTCGACGTGAACGCGCTATGGGAGAAGATGAACGCCACCGATCCCAGCACCGTCGCGCTTCCTACACATACCGAAAAGGTCGACGATACCCCAGCGCAGGAAGAGAAGAAAGACGAAGCCGCCCAGGAGACACCGGTAGCGAAAGAACCACAGCAACCACCCAAATACCCAGAAGAAATGGTCAAAATCAAACGCACTTACAAATTCGCCGGCGAAATGATCACGGAAGAGAAAGTCGTCCCCAAAGACTCCGCCGAAGCAAAGATATTCCTCGCCCAAGGCGAGAACGTCGACGCCGTAACAACAGCCGACGTCGAAGCTGCCGCTAACGTCAAAGCCGTCCTCAAGCTCCGCCGACCGCTTCGCAAGGTTTCGCGATTTGACCCCAACCCGACCGGTGCTATCAAGAAGAGCTGGGAGAAGCATCCAGTTGCGGAAGCGACGGAGGACGCACGGGGTCCGAAGATCAACACTGTCGAGAAGTCGCGGCTGGATTGGGCTGCGTATGTGGATCAGGCTGGGATCAAGGACGAGCTTACGGTGCACAGCAAAGCGAAGGAGGGATATCTTGGTCGGATGGACTTCTTGGACCGTGTGGATGCGAAGAAGGAGGAGGAGAGGAGGAATGTGAGGTTGAGGGGGCTATAACGGTGTGTCTGAGGTTCACAGTCGCGATTGCTCGTGCATGCCGATAAGGATCCTGATCGCTGTACGGGATGAAAGAGAAGGTCATCGGGAAGATGGTCGTAAAGATCATGAAGAACTGAAACGTTCTTCCAGTCTCTGGCTTGATACCGCCAGACCCAAGGCATCGCTTGTTGGATGGAGTCAGAATCGATACTGCTAGACTATTGGTCTGCTCCGTACAAGACATGGCTACACTACGTTGGAATGAACCCGTTCAACGTACAGGCGCTACCAGGACATGCCTAGTATGATGTCTTATCTAATTGATCTGACGGAAGACTACACTTATATACACAGCCTAACCAGGCTGACACGGTCACCCCGATCCAGCCCACCAACTACACCTAAGAACTCTTAGGCGGATACT
Source organism: Aspergillus glaucus CBS 516.65 (assembly GCF_001890805.1). Classification (NCBI taxonomy): domain Eukaryota; kingdom Fungi; phylum Ascomycota; class Eurotiomycetes; order Eurotiales; family Aspergillaceae; genus Aspergillus; species Aspergillus glaucus. The sequence goes on from NW_019170455.1 coordinate 851,443, forward strand.
TGACAGTGTCAGGGCATTGCGTCTCAGAAACTTGACCCAGTTAGCAGATATACCCTTCAAAACAATCAAAGAAAGGGAAAACCCACGCGTTTCAGTCGACTCATACTCCCCATCAATCGCATTCCCGCGGATATTAAAGAAATACCACACCTCGCTCAACGCCCCATCGCTGCAGCCGATATGCGGCTCATAGCCTCCGTGCAGCGAAGCAAGCGCTTTCTTGACAGCGCTGAGCTTGTAGGTCTTGGAGCTATCGGGGGTGATATTTGCGTCGGCGAGGGCCTACAAATAACGAATTAGCAATAGCCTTTTCTGAGAGTATAGAAATACACACCTTGTATGTGTCCAATCCCTTGAACAAATCCACCGTCTTCTGGAAGTAATCACCGACTTCCTGCTGCGGAGAGTAATCGTTGTAACACGATGGTTTGATCGTGTTGATGCATGTTCCTATATCATCGTTAGCCCCCCTTTCCCTCACTCCGTAGATAAAAGTAAACGAACCATGCTTCCCAAACTCATGCTCCCAGAAACTCTCATCGTCACCCTCGTAGTCCTGCCAATACGTCTTCATATACGACAGCAGGTCATCGCGTCCCTGGCTCTGAAGGATCGAGGTGATGTTTGTGTATTCTCGGGAAGTATCGCAGTATTGCTGGTACGTGCCGTCGCAGTTATCGGGCCTTTTTCATCAACATTAGCGCCCATTTCATCCGTTGGATAAACAATGTAGGAACAGGGACAGGTACCATAAACCGTGAATCGTCCACGAATCACTCGGACCAGTCGCCGGATCGTAATCCCAGAATTGCGTCTGGAGGAGTGTACCACCGGGGGCGTTAAAGCAGCAGGCATCGGAAGATGGAATGGTAGTGATATTGTGGCAGCTGAGAGGGAGGTCTGAGGGGCAGGGTTGCAGGGCTGCCAGGGTGCCCGTAGTAAACGCGAGTGGAAGCAGAGACTTGTGCATTTTGATTTCTTTTATTTCCAATTTTTCTTGTTTCTGGTCTACTTGGCTTGGCTGGGTTAAAGGGACCTTTTATATTGCTCTAGCTGATAAGATTCCAAGCTATACCAGTCTCCGGTAGTGTCGGAGATTTGTACCACATGTGTCCAATCCGCGCGCTGATTTGACGATTGATAGAGCTAAGGAGGATTCATCGGATCGTGCCGCAACGATTGATTATCTCTGGATACTTTACTTGTAGCTGTGCAGTATGGATAAACGGAGTACACCGATGGGAGTAAATCACCGAGATAGTTTGGTTTCTGGAGTGGCCAATTAGGGAGCGGTATTGGACAATGTGCATTGTGATGTGATGTCTTGAGACAAGTATCGGATCGCGTTGTATTGCTTTCTTTTTATTTTTATTTTTTTAATTTTTTTTTTTTTTTTTATCAAGAGGTGATTGATTGAACGATACTGCTGGTTCTGGAGTTGTGATGTGTGCGATGTATGGGATCGGGATATTGAGGATCCTATATCGGAGATTATACAAGTACTGCTAGTACACACTACTTGCCACCGATCATCGAGGATCGATCTGATGTTGATGATTGCTCCGGATCGGATCAGATCATCGCTTGATCGGCGTCGATTTGTACCTGACATACGGCATCACTGATCATAACTATCTACAGCAACCGTCATATACACCCCATATCAGTATCACATCCACGCCTCCCAATTCAAAACACCCTGCGCCCCCTCCGACCCAATAATATACCCTTGTTCACACTTACTATAACTCACCTTCGGCTGCTCCTCATAAAACCGATCATACTGTTCATCCATTGCATCACTCAGACTCTGAACAGACTCATCCGGATGTAGGACATCCCACGGCTTAATGCATGTATTCCCCTTACAAGATTTCAGGACCATGAGGAGGGCGTCTAGGCGGGGGATTAGGGTGGATAGATCTCGGTTGAAGAGGTGTGGATCTGTTGAGGTTGTGTTTGCGGATTGGCCGGGGTAGAGGTTTTGGATTTCGTAGGGGTCGTTCTGGTTTGTTAGTTAGGTATAAGAAATTTTAAGATAGAGGGAATGTACCGTTAGGTCATAAAGCTCGTGCTCGTTGCTGCACCAGACGGAGTAGTAGAGGTTGTATCCCTCACCTAGGATGCGGATGGATTTGTATGTGTTTCGTTTCGTGCCTGGTGGTGATGCTACAAATCATCAATCCTGTCTTAATCAAACCTCTGGATGTGTACTCACCAACACTGGCAAACTCTCCCTCTACAGGCACACTCCCCCAGTACTCCACCGTAACATGCTCATGCACTATCCCCCTCGACTCCTCAGCAACACGCATCGGCGTTCCATCAAAATCCCCCTTCAGCGGAATCCCAGCTAGCTCAAAAAACGTAGGCGCCAGATCAATATGCGTTGTGACCGTGTTATCAACACGACCTTCAGGAACACCCGGTCCGCGAATAAAAAAAGGAACCCGGATATCCTCCTCAAAACCAGTGGACTTGCCCGGTGCCAGTCTGTGTTGACCAATATGGTATCCGTTGTCGGATGTGAAGATGATATACGTGTTTTCTAGCTGGCCGCTGCTTTCTATACGTTGGATCAATGAGTTGACGAGATCGTCTACACCTTGGAGAGAGCGGAGTCGTTGGCGGTAATAGTGGTCTTCGTAGTCGATTATGGTTTGGTTTTGGAGGGGAAGGGTTTTGATCCAGTTTGCTCCGGTTGGCTGTATGTGTTAGCTTACTTCTTTCTGCAGCAGACAATCAACATACATCTTTCGGATTGAAATTCTCCGTACGAGGGATCTTAGCATCCTGAAACAGACCCCCATATTTCGGCTCCGGAATGGCAGCAGTCATCAACGTATCCCCGTCAGCTGCCAGCGCACCCGGCTCAATATTCGCATGCGGTGCAATCGGACAAGTAGCCAGAAAAAACGGCCTATCACTTGCCAACGCATCTTCCAAGAATCCCAGTGTCTTCTCTGCGGTCACGACGGTGGTGTAATGTCCCTCGTAGCTGACAGGAGGGTCATGGTTGCGCTGGTAGGTGGAGTTGTAGTAGGAATAGGTGTATGGATCGAGCAGGAAATCGGAACCGTTGAATCCTTTCACATGGGGAGTGTTGTAATTGTCGACGCTATGCGCGTTCATGAGTTTCCCCGTGTAATAGGTATTATACCCAGCATTCTGCAGCCAAACGGGGAGGAAGTCCTCGTTAAACCCTCGTTCAATGAACTTGGGATATCCACCTGTATCAACCATCAGTACTAAATCCCTCTAAATCAAAAAAAAAAAAAAAAAAAAAAAAAAAAAACAAACCCCATGGCGGTGAAACATTCGTCACATTCGTATTATGCGCTTGCTTCCCCGTTAACAAACTAACCCGCGACGGACAGCAGAGTGCCGTGGTGACAAAATGATTCGCAAAATTCGTTCCCTTGTCCTTGATGCTGGCCTGGACATGCGGCATATAAGCTGGCGAATTCATCGTCAGGTCCTGATCATCTGTCATGATGTAGATAAAGTTCGGCTGCTTCTTGGGCTGGTTCCGATTCGTGGGAACAGCCTGAGTGGCGGTGATCAGGCCCATGGCCAGGATGCTGGAGAGCTTCATGCTTGGTATTGAATGTAGCAGAGCTATCGTGGCATGCTAGTAACGATTCTATTGGGACTCGATGGTTGATATAACCAAACTCAATGGCTCTGCCGAGGAATTGAACGGAATTATCCCGCGCGACACATGAAAGTCGATGAGGGGATTCTGCCACGAGCACGAACTTTACCTTGACAACGTCACATTTGGAACAGAACGAACTAGACTACAGCGGGGAAGATGGTGAAGAGGAGAAGATGGGGATCTGGGGTTCGTCGGCAAAGAAAGTGCTCTCTATATCTGCCGACATATATTTCCTGATCGGGGATTAGCACACGGCTATTTCCGAACATTCGATTGCTTGTCTGCCGCTCAGGGACCAGGAACTGGGTGGTTTGAACCATGGATGGGTTGAGATAAGCGTGATAGGACCCTGGGCCGGGATGCACAGCATCTGACAGGCTGCTAGTGGGATCAGAAATGAGGTTGCATTCATGCTGAGAATAACCGTCTGTGTATACCGCATCTACCAGGACTCTCTCGTCTACATTAAACTGCTATAGGCAACAAGATACAACAGAGCGAGTCGCTTATCCCGACAAACACAAAAACTCAAAAGCGATAGACCGACTAGTATGTCATTTATCATGTGGTACCATAAGAGACGGTCTGTCTAATCTACACCTACTCATGCCAGAGTACTGTATACCATCAACGATGATCAACAACTCATTCACAGAACTCGAGTCAGACAACTAAGACAAATAGCTTCCCGCATTCCACAACTCCATAATCCTCACTATGTAGCAATAATACCACCGTACGGAATATACAACCAACAACCAACCAACGAACGCGCAGATATCGCAGGTATGCACATACACATATGCATCCTCTACATATAATCAGTCCCTCAACCGGTTTCCACTCGATAGTGCCATACAGGTCTGACCGCTAAGACGCATTGACATCTACACCACAGTGCGAAATAATCAGACAAGCCGGCCGGACGGACAATGTTCGGTCGAGCAACGGACGGTGAACAGCAGAGCAGAGCAGGGCGTGCTTGGTATGTGCATCATGTAATTATCTGTATATATTCATGTACCATGTATGTATGCATGCATGGGCTTGGCCAGTTAGGCGGAGGAAGTCAATCTGCTACATGCTGGGAGAGGGGGTGTTTGTTGGTTTGTTTGTTTCTGCAAAGCACTGATGCGGCCATATGGCATGGCCAGAGCGAGTACGGAGTACTTGTTAATAAAGGAATAAATAAATGACATCATAGCGTCAGTGCAAGGACCTAATAAATATCTAATAACGGTATCTTGAAAACAATAGTATTGTTACTTCCAGGAGGAATAACCGTTGGGTGACAACGCAGGTAGGCAGGGATGGATAGCCACACCGCACGAGAAAAGATCCAGGTACCAGGAACCGAAAAGGCGCTATTGAAAACAGCAAATCAATGGGTCGGTGGGAGGGATGCAACGCGCTGCAGATGCAATGCAACTCAAATCGAAATTATTGGAAGAGAAATTATCGTATGCAAGGGGTCTAAAAAGTCGGAGAGACAAAAGACCTCGGTTGATGTTTCGGGGTTTCGGGGTGCAATCGGCTCAATTTGAGCCCTACGATGATGAAAGACAAGGGGTTTATGGGGTTAATGTGGTAGAGAAGTGAAACCGCATGAGAGTGTTTCACTTTCATTTCATCGTTGCAGATCATGGTTCAAGTAGATCGTTACTTTGCCTGTATGCCAACTCCAGACGCTCAGGGCATTACAGAATACTCCACGATCAACCGTTAACGGTCGGCTCTCCAATAGATCGTAAGCTATCGCCAATATCAAGCCAACCCCAGTCAAGCCTCCCATCGGTCGAGGTTTGTGCGTCGGTGGATCCGAGAGAACCGTGATTCGTTTCGTTAGTGGAGTTTCTGCAGGTCATGCAATGGTTCCAGGCTTGAGATTAGCATGTAGCTGTACGGAGTACTCCCATGTATGTACGGAGGATCAGCGTCAGAACCATTCCCATGCCAAGACAAGGAAGAATGCTATCGTAGATTAATATTAGTGAAACAATGGCTGGCTGAGGGTATCAGTTTGTTCCTGTTTGGACATCTGTGCTCATCTTTAAACTTTGCTATTGCATATGCTCCTGCGTCGGGGACCATGATGGTGACGATGTTGGAATCTGGAAAGACGGATGATTATACCGGCATTTGAGGAATGTCGGGATGCTGTTCATCGTTCCGGAGAATGTACATGACAGCACTGCGCAGAGTACAGAGGACTCTACAGAATTCACTCGAGGACCGAGTATACTTAGCGGTAAAAAAAACGTAAAACTGTCAATGTATGAGGATCACCCGCCCTTGCTGCTCTGATTACTGTAGAATGCGTTGTCCTGATTTTTGATCCGCACATGACGGCGATCGATCTGGGCAAGGCTGGCCGGTATAGCTGTAGTCCAAACGCAGCCCGCCCTGATAGGACAGGCACAAGAGAAGACGGTGAGATTGAAGTTTCTGGCCAATATATTGAATGCAAAGTTGGAAGGGGAGTGTTTCTGTTCCATGGGTGAGAATTTGTCAGGATTCTGTCCCTGCCTCTGGACTGCAGGGACGGAGACGAGAACCAGGAAAACCTGGGGTCAGTCGGGCCATCCTTGCGGGTTCGCATCTGGCCAATACTTGGGCATAGTTCTCGCTTAGGCCGTTACCTTGACGCGCTGATCGCTTGTCAAAATCGGTACCTAAACGATCACTAGCGCTCCTTAATATATATTAAAATATCAATATAGCCAACGTCATCCATGCGAAAACGACGGGTATTAGATTCGGGGTAGAATGACTCGCATTGATTGGGTTGTCATAGTAGACAGATCCCATTTGCCATGCGACAGGATTCATCGAGAAAGGAACTATTTCCCACGTCTGTCTGTCTATAACTCTATGTATATGTGAAGATCAATATTGATGGCGGTGAATTGTCCGCATAGGTGGCGTTATAGTGGCTGATGGTAATAATCAGCCACAGTGGACCTGAGAGCCAGACAAACAGGCGGGTCTCAGACTCCTCTCTCCACAGGGCTGGCCGATCCGTATCCTGTACCGTATCCTGTACATGTACATAGTTCTCTATGGAGATTGACGGAGTACAGAGCGCTGCATACCCCGGTAATACGCTATACGCTATACGCTACAAGAGAAGATACACTATCGAATATCTTCAGAAAGAGACGAGTCGAGGATTCCAGGGGATGCAGAATCGGGAGTACTCCGTCCCCGGTGGAGGCCAAAGTTAGAACCGTGAGAGCTGTCAAACCAACGTCAGCAGATCCCCTGATCATCGTTCTGTTCGTGTTCGGCAGTGTTCTGGCAAGATCACACGAAAGAGAGCTCACATTGTCCAAGTCGTGATCTAGTTCTGTTAATGTACAGAACGGTATAGACACACCGCACCTTGGAATGTGACACACATCTTCTGCTTGTTTCATGCGTCTTCAGATTGACGAGGGCAGTTCCTTGGAAAGAGAACGTGACATTGCATCAATGATCGGGTCTGGAAGCGTTGCACTGGAGTACCTGGAAGGAATCAGAAGAAAAAGAAACGAAAAGAGACACCGTGTCGAGATCTAGCCGCTCACGAGGCACTACCCGATCAGGCTGCGTAATACAGACAACCAGGCATATAGAAGAAGGACTCGTGAGAGACAATGGGCATGCCACGATGACCTCACAAATAGACAATTCATTATTCTTCCTTCATACAGAATATTTTGTCGTTGTTTTTCCCCACGCTGATTGGTATGTATTATGCTTCGGATGAATTTATTCTTGGATATGATAAGCCAAATACGATATGGACTGGTCCAACTGCATAGCGACTGGCTCATGACAGGTCAGACCCGGCGGTAGGCCAGAGCACCAAATACCGTCTATCCAATCGTTCCGTCTCCATTCCATCGTTATTTTCCCTCTTTAATTTCTTCGACTTAATTAAACAGGATCATAGTAGAAATCTAGTAAACGAAGCCGTTGAGGTCTTCCGGCTAGTCACAATGCGATCCGAGAGGCTGGTCTTGGTACAACTACCGGAGTACGACGGTCTACTTCCTAATCAAGAGTCTCTCCACATTCCAATCCACATACACATACACACAGACAGCGTCAAAGCGTTTTCTGACGCAGTGGATACTCCCCGGGTGGTTTTAACTTTGGTACTATGAAGGTGTATACTCTCCCGATGGGATCTGTGATAGGTGCGGCAGGCTTGCCGGTGACGAAGATCTTGTTCTTCTCCTGGGTTCTTGTTCCTTTTGTGATGTGCATCCGATCGGTAAGTACGGAGTACTTGTACGTATTATGTACAGTCGATCCCTGCAAATAGACTGTCTTGTTCCATCAGAGTACGGGGTAGGTTGGAGAGAAAGAGGCTGGTAGTAACCGAGACGTGATGTCTCTGGCTCGTTTCACTTTTCACTATTGCTATGTGGCGAGAACAATGCGACACACGAGTAGTCATTCTGGCCTGGCAGGATGGGAGCTGGTTGGTCCGAATCAAGATGCCTGCTGCTGTGGAAGGTGGACAAAGTCCCAGGTGTGCAGCAATGAGCAATGGGCCTAATCGTCCCCCAGCCATTGTTGATCTGCCAGAATCTGGAGCTGGAACCGGGGATCGACTTCCGCGAAAAATGCTGTCTTGCCTGGAACCTGAGCAACGCACAATGAGGGAGAGTGGTACTAAATGGTATTGTCACTGCGTTCTAGATGAGTGGCGCTTTGTTATTTTTAATTTTTAATTTTTTAATATATATATATATATATATTTTTTTTCACCACAGAATGCCATACTGCAGTACAGCTGAAAGATGGTGGTTATTATTATTGTAAGGCTATCGAGCGATTATGGACTTTAAGCGGTTGGGGGAGAGACTCCCAGCATCATTATCTCGATTATCAACATCCCTACTGCTAAACTCATTATTATTCCTCCCAAACGGGAATTTGAGTAATTCTTAGTTTGTTTCGGCCATTTGGTCTCCACCGGATCGCCGGCGATCGTGGACCTATGTGTATACTAGGTACTAGTACGAAGTACATACAAGCGAACTGACGGTTTGGAATGGGGCAAATGGAGATTCGGTGCGGCTGCATAGAATAGATACGATATCATATATGTCATTGGTGGACTCGAAGATTGAGCATTCCAGTGATGTTGTTCCCCATTCTTTCTACACACATTAGTGCATACACACACATATAGACACACATACATACATACAGACACACAGACACAGCACGAAGTCTGATGCGGATGATCCACTGCAAATTAATTATTGTTATAATTTATTTTATTTTTATTTTATTTTTAATTTTTAAATTTTTTATTTTAAAAAAAAAATAAGATATTATTTCCCCAAGTGAGGGATAAGGCGTGTCTTTCTCTGTCTGGCTGTAGTCGCGAACTCTCTTTCTCATCTTCGAACCACTCTTGACTTACCTCAACGTCTTCTTTTATACTGCATTCTCGAATCAATCTCTCTTAATATAAATCTCCCTTCATCCTCTTGTCTTTCTATCCTGTCTTCACTCCTCCCTTCGACTTCATCCAAGACAACATCTATTATATCTATACTATATAATCCCCTTGCGACTGTTTCTTCCTTCCTGCGTCTATTATAACTATCCTACTCTACCCCTCGTTGAGCAAACTGAGACTCTCGATCACTATCCTACGACGACGCGCATGGTCTTCGAAGGGCTACTGTCCTAAACCGCGATCCAGGCGCTGTTCCAGTTCTATCGTCGTTACTCGAGGAACTGGGTTCTATACTCGACATACCGTAACATTCAAGGTCTCACTTGGACCTTTCGGTTTCTCTCTCCCAGACACGCGACATCGCGTTTTTTTTTTTTTTTTTGTTCACTGTTTAGAGTTCTAAACACGAACCAGAAAGATAATGGCATACGAGGGTAAGTGAACTATTGTCTATACTGTCGTTGTGTGTGATCGGCCCGGCTTGTCCTATTCGGGGTTGAGCTGTCTGTTTATTTCATCTCTCGTTTGTCCTCCATTCCTGGCCTAGCATTCCTTTCTTTTTTTTCTCTCTCTATCACTCTGTGTCTCTTTATTTCTCTCCTATCTACTTGTGCTTTATCCATTCTCTTTGCGTTGCGTTTCAACCCGCCTGCACTGTCCTTCATTCCTTCGGTTGATTGTACTACACTGCAGTCCTTCGTTGTCGCTCTGCACTCTTCACTCCTTTCTCTCCCACATTCGCCCTTTCCCAACTTGACAAACATTCCTTATCCTGATTATTTGGTTACTGCATACTTCCATTGCGACCTGCATAATCATAATACTATTGTTCTGCACTGGTCAGTGACTAAATCGTCCTGCACAGGCGCCCAGGTTGAACCGATCCCTCGAAAGGACCTCGAAACCATCGAAGATACCGACGAGATGAGATCTCAGAGTACTATCGCGGACCGTTTGCCTCTAGAACTTGACTGCCCATCCTTGGGATCCAGCGAATGCCCCTCAATGGCTTCCAGCTTCTCGCCGCTTGATTCACCAACCCCAACCAGCATGTACAGCCAAACATCGTTGACTTCGCCCGGATGGCACGAAGGCGGTTCATTCTCTGTCCACCCTAATCAACACTACGACAGACATACGGGTTCTACGCCAATGCGCAGCGCTTTTCGACTGGCTGACATGACTGCGACGACGGGTGATTCCATGGCTATGCCGTACGCCTTGGACACCCAGGACCGCATGCCCATGCCTGAATATCTGTCAGGCTATGACGAGAATGTCGAGCAGTTTTGGATTCCATCCGACATGTCCAAGACGTACGAGAACCCCCATGGGATGCAATACCCCTCTGGCATGGCATCCTACCCGACCATGGCGCGCACTCACTACCGTCACGCACCTTATCTCCCGGAATCGGCCACCAACCCATGCTTATCGCGACCCATTTTCAGCCAGCCTGAGCGCATGTCCAGCTCGATGTCCATGGGCAACATGTTGCACTGGATGCCGCCTACCGAGTCTATGGCTCCCCAAACCATCGCACCGTCCCAGGCCTTCTCGCAAGTGCCTGCCACACCACCGCCGTCGTACTCTGACTTCCCCACCTCGCTCAACGCCTTTAAGCAAACACCTACGACCTCCGTCCGCTCTTGCTCATTGGGCACCCCATCGGGGACAGAGACGCCGATGAGCCATGTATCGGGTGGCGCAGGAGACTTCCACGAGGACTTCCCTCTGTCTCCCTACCGCGATGGGATGCCCCGTCCATCGCGCCAGCCATCGCGCAAGCTCAGCAAGAAGTCGTCGAAGAACAACTTTACTCTGGACAACCTACCGCCGATCATCAAGCAGGTTCAGTTCAAGTGCAAGGAGCCAGGCTGCAAGGGCCGGTTCAAGCGTCAGGAGCACCTGAAACGGCATATGAAGAGCCACTCGCAGGAAAAGCCGCATGTGTGCTGGGTGCCGGTATGCCATCGGGCCTTCTCACGCAGTGACAACCTCAACGCTCATTACACCAAGACCCACAGCAAACGGGGTGGTCGCAACAGGTACGTTGCGACCCTGGACGAGACCAGCCCCGACTTCGACCCCGACTTCCGGGGTCAACTCACTCCCGATGGCCGTCCTATCTATGGTTCCAAGTTGGAGGACCCGATGGATACTCGGGAGATGAGTGTGGATGCTTGGGACGAGTAAGTGAGTGACTTGACTGAGTGAGCGAACGATGATACCCATTCCTTTCCTTTGTTTGCCTTTCCTTTGTGACTCGATTGCATATTTCTTTTTCTACTTTCCTTTGTGATTTCCTTTGTTCTGATCCAGATACACCGGCTTGGCCCGGTTGGCGCATTGAGGCGTTTGTCCTGTAAAACTCCGTGTTCTTCATTTCTTTTGTCTATTGCATCTTATCATTCCTCTTGAATAATATTGCATGGCTGGTGTGCGCTGGTTGGGTTGGGAGGCATTGTACGAACCAACTTGTTTGTTTGATCCGAATCTGACGGATCAATCCATTTCTGTCGAGAAATATTCCATGAATAATACGAATTAGATTAGATTCATGACAATAATACTATAATAATACATACTAATGTCGCTATCCGCTTCTCACCCACTGTACAGAATCCTGCCTGACTCCACATTACTGGTATCGACTATGCGCAGTAGCGTATGTTACACAAACATACATACCATACCATACAAGTGTTCAAAAAGGTCTAGAATAGAAACCGCAGATCAACCTACAAGTAGTTTAGTTTCGTTAACTCTACTCTGGACACCATCCGATTGGCCGGGCAAAAAGAGTTTGTTACTTGTATGCAAAGAAGATATGGAGGGTGATATATCACCCTCAGTCGAAGTCTACAGTACCTGTACAAGTACGGCCTGCCTATTACAGAACAACCGCGCTTTGCTTGTGGTCTAGAGGCATGTGGCGCCTCGCATGGTTGGCATGTACTTTTCTGTACAAGTCCGCAAGTCCGTACGGAGAACGGAGTATTCACTACTCGAAAATCCTGGTTGCGCTAGCCGACAGAAGAAGTGATATGAGATTATATGTAATGAGGTGTGATGTGATGGGTTGAGTAATTGTCATACTCTGGATACCGAATACCGGGATAGAGGTGCTGTGCTAGCTATGCGCGGTGCATGCTTAGTGCGTTATGTACGAGTGGTATGGTGTTTGTCTTTGATGGAGTACTTCTGCTTGTACTTTGGACTGATTTCGTGCCGAGGTTGGGTCGAGTTGAGGGGAGAGACGGTGTACTTGGAGGTGAACAGGTGTGTATGTATGTCTTAGTTGTGAGTATGGGAGTATGGTCTCGTGATGTTTTAGTTGATTCTCGAGTTCGTTCTGACATTCTACTATACTCCGTACAAGTACTCGGCGCAACGGAAGAAATACCCATCTCGATATCAAATGGATATATCACCACCATTTTATCTAGCAGAACTGACAGCCATCTTATCAATATCAGCCCGCTCGACACAAACCACATACCTACCGCCAATCTCTCTGCAGTGTCCCACCAAGGCATACCCCCGCGCAGAGACTGCAGTAGCCAAAGTACGGTGAAGATGCGAGGCATGCTACTCTGTCTGCTCTGCGGAGACAACAGTAAAAAGCGAGTAGAGGTGAAATATAATATCTTGATGCCTAGTCGGTCGGTTACATACTAGTGTGGACTGGGTATGTCTGCAGAATTGATCGAGTTTCACCTCACCTCTACTTGAGTCTGCAGAATGCTATCTACCATCATCGATTATCATGATTATTGATGTATGCACGACAACATCTCTGTAAATCCCTACACTCGGCCGTATGGGGTACTCCATACCCCGTACTCAATCTAGTCAAGCCATACATACATACACCCTCTCTCCGCAGCCCATAGTCCTAAGCCTCACCCATACAACCCCCCCATAGTCATCGTACACCGACTAACCACGCTAACAGCCTCGCAGAAACAAAGACCACCTGCAATTTATCCCACCAATCAAAACACCCATTCCATCTATCCATTCTGCAGACAAATCTGATATCACATGCACGCAGCCGAAGGCCATCTGAAAACCGGTTTCTTTTCTTTGTTCTCCTTCTCTTTGTGTGTATTTGTCACGGGCTCGGAATAGAAGATAATAACGAACTGAATTCCTATCTTGACTATTGTAGCCATCAACGAGAATATCGAATCTG
>NW_019170455.1:864864-877709 GCF_001890805.1 Aspergillus glaucus CBS 516.65
GCATGTTGGCAATGTTTGTCTGGTCGTTGAGCCGTCACAGTATTGGTGAGAGAGAGAGAGAGAGAGAGAGATTTAGTTGCTAATTATTGGCTATGAGTTAGTGCTAGTGCTAGTGTTAGTTAGGCTAGAACTATCGGTATTGTATGAATAATGATAGTTGAGATAGGGCACGTTATACAAATTATGCTGTGCCATTTATGCACCATAAGTGGATAGGGCTATTACTAAGCATGGGGAAGGATAAATAGCGCGTCGCACAACGGATCTTGCGGAAATTTCTTCTCTTTTGTATCACCTGCCATTGCCGGTTGGCATTGGTATTGGCATTGCAATGCGATATCTATCATTCAAATGATTGATATCAGATAGATATCGCAGACTTGGTTATGTGCAAGTCTGCAGTACTCTCGAATTACTTGGAGAATTGCCCATTTGTTTAATGTTTGTTGTGAACATCTCCATTCTATGATGACTCCTTTTCTTTGGCACGATGCAGTTTTCTGCGCTGGGTGATCAAAAAATATATCAAGCTCAACAGTCTGATTTTGGAGATGTTCTTGTTTTTGAGTTATTATTATAATATATGTAGAGCAGAGAAGAGAATGGATTTTTTTCTAACTTTCAATTTATGTTTTGAGATAGTACGTACTCATGTAGTCGTCGTATACCAGGGTAATGCGATTAATGTGGCTTACGGATAGATCTCATTCAATTGACCTGAATAGTCAAGTTCATGGGATGGATCAGTGAGGTACTACGTACACTACTATCTACGATCTACCAGTAGCAGATACATTCAAATCAATTCACCTATTGAATACAAGTTGCCAACATACGCCTGTACAATGGTATATTCTGTCCGCCCCTGAATAAGCCTTCCCAATTGGTACACGATGCACAAAAACAAGAAAAGCGAAATAAGCCAACGCAAAAAGGTTAGTAGTTAGTAAGAAAAAAAGGTATGAAGTTAGTAGAAGAGTAAAAAGCCAAAAGTAACGAGCTTCAACGCCAGTCTTCCTATACAGTCCAAAACCATAAACAATCCTGGGAATGATAAATTCAATGCAAGCAAAAATAAAAGTAAAAAGACGTGGACGATTTCGACCATGCCAGAAGAAGAAAAAAAAAAAAAAAAAAACATTATGCATTCCGCATCATATTCTGTTGCTGCTGTTGTTGCTGTTGCATCACCTGGGCCTGAACAGCCGCGACCTGGCTAGCACGCTGCTGCTGCACGGATTCGCGCTCTCGTTTCATAAGCTCGTTGACCCACACTTTGGCGCTGCGTTCGAGTCCAAGGCCGTACTGCTGTGCGATGTGCGGCGGATACTGCGAGGGCGGTCCGTATTGCCCGGTGAACCGGTGCGCCATCTCTTGTCGGAGGCGGAGGAGTCGTTGGTGGTATAGTTGGGTGTAGCGCTGAGCCATGTTCATGCCTTGGAAGTTCTGCGGGAGATGGCCGCCGTTGGCTTGTGCTGCTGCCATTAGGATTTGTTGCTGTTGTTGTTGGGGAGTCATTTGGGGGCTGCCTTGGTGGCCTCCGTTCTGTTGTGCTTGGACCTGTTGGTTCTGTGGTTGTGGGTGCTGTTGCGGGTGCTGCTGTTGTTGATTCTGCGCCATTTGCATTTGAGTGAGCTGCGCGCGCATCAGCTGTGCCTGGTATGCGTGCTGATTCGGTATCCGTTGTTGTTGTTGTTGTTGTTGTTGTTGTTGTTGCTGCTGGTTCTGCTGCTGTTGCTGTAACAGATGCTGCTGGTATTGCTGGATGTTTTGCTGAGCATGCGCGTTCGCTTGCAACTGGGAAAATTGCTGCGGGGTAAGTCCGCTGTGTCCAAGGTTTCCCTGTTGGGCAGCGATCATCGCCTGTTGTCTCTGATGCAACAACAATTGTTGCTGCTGCGGTGTCAAGCCCATTCCACCACCGCCCATCTGCGGCGTGGCCATCATGCCCTGGTTCATCACTGGGGTTTGAGAGATACCCGAGTGGCTTGGGCTGCCGTGGCTCATCCGAGGTGTCGCATTGCGCATAATCGGAGTCGCATGAGACACCGCGGGCGTTCCCTGGGTCATTTGCGGTGTTCCATGCCGGCTCTGTCCCCCTTGTTGGCTTCTGGACGGGGCCATAGGATGGCCGATGACGCTCGGGTGAGCGTGCTGCAAAGCTGACGGAGGTCGCGGTGGGCTGCCAGCTCCACCTTGTGCAGACGATGTGATACTCATAGGAATAGCCCCTTGTGTAGCCATCGTATTTCCAACCATGGGCGAAGAAACGTTGAGCGGTGTCTGGTTGCGAACCACCGGAGAAGACTGCTGCCCTTGACTGACACCGTTCGCTTGGGCCAGGCGACTCTGCTGCTGCTGAGCAGCAAGCTGTGCCTGTGCCTGTTGCGCCGCGAGCTGCTGTCGTCGAGCTTCTTCTCTGGCGTGTTCTTCGGCCTGCCGTTGTTCCAGAACCCGACGTCGTTCTCGCTCCATCTCCTGCTGCTGTCTCTTGGCCATCTCCTGTTTGAGCTTGATTTCGTGCTCCCGCTTCGCCTTTTCCTCGTGCTGCATGCGAATATTCTCCAGCGTTTTGAATCGGGAGAAGCGCGGCTCGAATGGCGCACCGCCGCTGGTTTCATCAACAGCGGATTTCGTTCCTCCTGCACCGTTCGAAACACTTGATTCCAAGCGTTCGTCCATAATGAGCATGAAGCGCTCTTCCTCGGCCGCCAGCGCTTCATCCGCTTCAAGTTCAGCCACGGTTCGCTTGCGTCTCTTGGGCGATGGTGGCGGATCACGATGCATCGGGCTCTCCATGAATTTCAAAAGGTCTTGCACAGCTTCTAAGCTATCCACAGGTTCCAAAAAGAGTGGTGGCGCCAACGCCCTAGTCAGCTTAGATTCGCATTCTAGCAAATGTTGCGGTTCAACCAGCATCTTTTGTCGCTTTGCGACGTGACCGTTGGTCTGGTCATTCGAAGACTCCGCTTGTTGTCTGGCAGCTCTCGGATTAGGGGTAGTAGCAAGCAGCGTCAATTCCGCCTGCAGCGAACGAGTGGTAGGATGAAGGACCGTTGTAAAAACTTTAGGCTTGAGCGGAGCCTGAGCCTCTTTTGCCGACGCATCTTTAACAACTTCCTTGTTCTGGTCCGGAGTACCATTGGTTGCTGTCTCTGTCTTTGCGGCCGTTTGTTCAGAGGCCAGTTGATTATGTTTAGGATATGGCACAAAAGGTGATGGAGTAATATGTTCGTTGTAGTTGTGAATCGAAAAAGGTGAGTTGTTGTCGTTCGATTGCGTGGCCGTTGCTTTCCTGGCCTGCGCTGTGGCCGACTTATGATCAACCACGCGAACGATCAAACAACCTGGCGACACGATCAGATTAGCGCTATGACATGGTCACCTTGTATATGGCCAAAATAATACCTTCGTAGAATTTAACATTGGCCCGCAAGAGTTCCTCCATCATATCATGAGGAACAGTCCCTGCGCGAATATGTTCGATGATGACTTTCATCTCAGAATTATAAGGAAAGCTTCCATCTTGTTGTTCGAAACGAAAGTGGGTCGGATGGAGGTGGACAATAAGGGAGGGAGGATGTTTTGCGTATTTCTTCAGGATATAGGGCGTTGTTTTCACTTAATAATAGTCGTTAGTTCACGCCGTAAACAGAAACCATTTTCATGATAGGCGCCTTACCATATGGCTCGGGACACTTCTTGCCTACCCGGCGGTCATTATCCGTCGGCATTGTCTTCGATAATGACCGTTGTACCCGCGTAGGATGGTCAGCAATTCGTTGCGCATCCCTTCTCGGTCGGTTCAGGGGACCCTTGTTGTTGGAGCTGTTCAAAAAAGACGCGCCATTGACGCCATTCGCCATTTGACCGCCGGTGGCATTCGCCGCATCCAATTGACCAGGCCCCGGGGGACGTTTCGACGCAGAGGAAGGAGAAGAGGAGGAAGGGGATTGTTGAGGAGCTCTGATTCCGTTGAGCCCGGATTGACCCCCCAGAGGCGGGGGTGGCCGTTTCATTTTGGGAGGGTGAGAGGCGGGTTTGGTGATGACCGTTGCCATGGTTGGATTGCGGTCGCGCTGCGAGACCCCCCGTCTAATGTGATGCGACTTGGGGGAAATCCAGCGAGTCGTCGATGCGACTACCCGTATGATATCGCGCCGCGAGATTTAAAGATGATAAATGAACGCCGTCGCTTCTAACGTCGTCAATGAGATAATAGCCGATGCGCGAGACATGTGGGGAGCGGAGGACGGGACCGGACAACAACGAACTGGCCGGAGTTGAAGCGGAAAGATGCACGAAAGCGAGCGAAAGTAGACAAACGGTACACCGGGGTCCGAGAAGCTGAGGATTGCGGGGATGACGGGGGGGATCCGTCGGGGGATGGCCATCGAACGACGGTGAGGCTCTGCAAGAGGGAGTTGGTTGATGCCAAGCCGTGGACGAACGAGACGCCGGCTGCTCACATGACTACCGCTTCCGGTTAGTTCGACCGCATTGAATAGCACACTACGGAGTACATGTACTTCGATTATTGCTAGAGAGAACAGTGATTGAATTCTCAGTGAATTATATACATGGCCAAGTCCTTGCGCGCGAGAGCAGGAAATCTTTACAATTGACGCATACTGGGTGCGATAAAATGCGGTGTTTACCGAGGTCGGAGGCATGGGGTCAAACAAACAGAACGGCATAGTTAGATTCGTAGAGCTATTTTCATTCAGGCGTAACTAGGACAGAGATCAATGATCATCCGTCCATGTAGAAACATTAACTGAAAAAGCGAACAAAAGACGAAGCAGGGGGAATCAAAAGCCAATCACGACAAAGGCACAAGGGGAAAACAGGTATAAATATCCAGCCATTAACTATATCGACATGGCCACCAAGTTGAGTTCAAGCATGTACGACTCTTTTAGTCTAGGCCGCGCACTCTGCGGCGCCAGTCCAATCCAGTACGGAGCACATCCACAACATCGATGCGCTTTCCAATACCAGTAACACCTTCTTTCTGCCACCACTTCTCACCATTCTCTGCGAGGGCTGATTCGTCATCACTGTCGATGAGACCACCACGGCCACCTTCGTCGCCAACGACAACAACTACCTGTCGGACCCATCCGGAGATATGCTGAGCAGCGCTTCCATCCTTGCCTGCCAGGGACTCTTGGACATATACAAGTTCTGGCGAGAGATGGCGCACAAGGTGCACGTATCCGGATTCAGTGCTGAAGGGCATGATTGTGTTTTCCTTATCAACAATCGCGAGGGCCTGGGAGTACAAGGTCTTAAAAAGCGGTGTCTTGCCCTCGGATTCGTCCATTTGGCGGGGCTCAACGGTGGGCAGTTCACCAGACGAAGCAGCGTCTTCGGGGTTGATGTTAGAGTAGGATGAAGTGACGGACAGAGGTTGGTTGGGAGAAGTTCCTTTGTTGGTACCATGCTTCAGGTCAGGAGCATAGATCAGAACGAAGATCTTGGTGTTTTCGTCGATGTGTTCGGGGAGGTGAGATAGAATAGACTGTTCCAACATTATCAGCATGCTTGTCAATTAGAAGTCGAGGAATGGAACTTACCGCATGTTCAAAGGTGGAGTCTTCAAGACCATCGGACGACGCAGACGACACAACAATGGCAACACTCTTCTTCTTCCCAGGAGTAGCGCCGCGAGGAGTCGGGAGCGCACCGCTCATCGTCGGAGCCTCACCAGCTTGCTGAGATCTTTCATTGTCCCTGGACTCTACTTCTTCCGACCATCTCGAATGATCTTCGAAGTCGCCTCTGTTCTCTTCTCGGATTGAAGTAAGCCCACCGACGAACGCCCCTGCAGCAGCCACACCGGCCGCAACTCGTTTGCTGGCGCCGTCGAAGATCTGCTGAGGACTGGGGGTCCGCCGTAGAGTGTTGTGCATACGAGCCATCATTCCAGCATCATCATTTGCTATATCAGAAGGCATGTCTTCCCCACCAGGACCAGGCGCGGCGGGGAATCCATCCTCTTGTTCGTCCAGATCGTCCCGGGATTGCTCGCCGTGATCGTCTTCTTCGTCTTCATCGCTCCGCTCACTCCAGATCCATGCTGCGATGCCAGCTGTTGCAACGCCGACAGTCACGGCCAAAGGCACCCAGTATCCCAGAGTAGTTCGTTGTCCCGTTGGGCTAAAACCAATACCAGCTCCGCGCCGGCGGCGAGCATCAGGTAAAGACATTGCTGTCGCAGACGTCAATTAAACCAGACGCATAGAATCTCAGATCGGATCGCGGATCGTGAAGGTCACATCGCATGTCTCTCCTACGGAGGGAAACGAGGTTGGAGGCAGGGAGAGGAAGGAGGGAGAGACCTGAGAAAGACGGAGGTTGATCCCATAGCCTCGGAGAGCCGAGAAACATGTGGCTGGAGGAATCATTGGACGTATGTTTACTGGGGTTGCCGCGGCGTTGGTGTACGGTACCGTATTGTAATTTACGATTTGCACAGTTTGCACATATCATGACTCAGCACTGCTATCGGCACGTGATATTGGGCGGTTTCTCGAAAAAAGCACAATTGACTGTCCGGAGTGAGTCAGGACAGAACGCGGTGTTTCCTTTTGACCTTCTGAATATACACCTTTTGAGCTAATAGAGAGCTTCCTGCGGCTGCGCTAGGCTTCTATTCCCCTAATCTAATCGACATCTCTTTGTCAGAAGCTCATCTCTTTCACTTCCCCTCCCCCGCGGTCACCACGATACCAGAAGTCCAACTGGACGAGCAGTCGCTATGCCTCATTCAATCCCTGTGCCCCCCACGGGCTTCCAGGCTATCATTCTGTGCGGGCCTGGTGTTTCTCTCAACACCTTTACCTCGAACCCGGAAGAGTTCCCCAAAGCTCTGATCCCAATTGCGAACCGTCCGATGCTGTGGTACCCATTGGATTGGTGCTATCGCATGGGAATTACCAGTATGCACAAACCTTAGACCTAGCTGATTTGGCGACTGACTGATTCTGATTAATCCAGACATTACACTCATCACACCCCCTGCTAGCAAAGCCCCGCTGGAAGCAGCTCTCTCACAGAACCCTCACCTTACCTCCCTCCCCTCGCCCTCCGCGTCCGTCGTCGCACCGGCCGACCTTACCTTGACGACTGGTACCGCAGAACTGCTCCGTCTCCCCGAAGTTCAGTCGAGCATCAAGTCCGATTTCCTCCTCCTTCCTTGTGACCTTATTTGCGATATCCCGGGCGAGTCTCTCTTGGAGGCATGGATGGTTTCACAAAGTGCATTGGGCGGATCGACAGTCCGCGACGGTCGCCATACACACGGCCCGAGATCCGTTGGAATGGGTGGTGAACAAGGTGGCCGACGGGGTGGACTGGGCGTGTACTACCAGACCCAAGGCAGGGAAGAGAGTGTCAAGGGAGAAGTGACGGACTTTGTGGCTACGACTCCTCTCGAGCAGGACGAGGCACCCGCCGTGTCGCATCCGCTGGATGGACCAGCTTCGATACGGTTTGGGTTGTCCAAGCTTGTGCTGTCTATGCCGATGGATACGTTGAAGGAGAAGATGGAAGAGGATAAGGGGTTGCTCATTCGTCACTCTTTGGTTAAAAAGCACGCGCAAGTTAAGATGCTGTCGAGCTACCGCGATGCCCATATATACGTCTTTCCCCACTGGGTCAAGGATCTTGCGCGCTTGAACGAAAAGTTCGAGA
The DNA here is from genome assembly GCF_001890805.1 of Aspergillus glaucus CBS 516.65. Taxonomy (NCBI): domain Eukaryota; kingdom Fungi; phylum Ascomycota; class Eurotiomycetes; order Eurotiales; family Aspergillaceae; genus Aspergillus; species Aspergillus glaucus. The sequence goes on from NW_019170455.1 coordinate 872,563, forward strand.
GTGTTAGTGAAGACCTGGTGGGCTGGTGGGCAAAGTCTGGATGGCAGGCAGGCCTAGGTGACAAACTGCGATTAAGGGAAATCTTCGAGCCCGCGAAGCAGGAAGATGGCGAGAACACCAGCTACGATGGCCCGGCTCTTGAGGAGGAAATTGACCTTAAGGCCATGAGTACCACGAAGGCGGGCGCCGGCGCATCCCGCGACACAACCGCACCAGGAAGCGTCCCCGAACTCGCCCCATCCCGCACAAACTCCAGCCTCGAAGCCGCCCCCAAAGAATCCTCAGCGAAAGACCTCATCGTCCCCCCAATGCTCGCCTACGTTCACTCCTCCATGCCCTCCGCCCCGCTCCTCCGCCGCATCGACAACTCCGCCATCCTCCTCTCCATCACCCTCCGCCTCGCCAAACTGGAATCCGTCGAAGAAGCCGGCCGCACAGCCTCCTCGCCCTTCGCCCACAACCAAAAAGTCGCATACCCCGCCGGCATCGCCCAGCGCTGCACAGTCACCAAAGCAGACTGCCTGCTCGCAGAGAACGTAACCGTCGAAGAAAAATGCGTCATCAAGGAATCAGTCATCGGCGCAAACTGCCACATCGCCAGCGGCGCACGCCTCACCCGCTGTCTCGTCATGGACGGCGCCGTGGTCGGCGAACGATGCCAGCTGACGGGATGTATCGTCGGACGACGGTCCAAGATCGGTCGCGAGAGCGTGCTTAAAGACTGCGAGGTTCAGGACGGTAATGCTGTTGAGGAAGAGACGGATGCGAAGAACGAGAAGTTTATGATCTTCGAGGGGTTGGATGAGGATGATGAGGAGGAGGGGGAGGGGATGGATGTTTCGGGGGAGTTTGATGGGGAGGGGGATTTGGGATTTTAGTCAAGTCTCTTTTTCTCTCGTCTCGAGGTTTATGATTATGAAGTGTTTATGCCAGGGTAATGAGGATAGATGCTGAAAAGTTCAATACCATGTCCATTCCATTGTTCATTATCCAGTTTCTGTTCAAGACGAAAGCTCCAAGACTTCCAGTAAAGAAGATAAACAAATCTGGACTGAACCGATGATGAATCCCTTATCCTAAATTCATTGAATCTTCGCCAACGGAGCCCTAACCGCTTTTCCTATCCACAATCCATCAATCCAATCTGGACTGAACGAAACGAAGCGTTGAAAATATCCACACGAATGAGAAAATGAAGTTTGAAAACACCGCTTAAAGAACATGACCATGACCATAGAAACGAAAACATCATGAAGCATAAGAGTAAACCCGCCCATCCATAGAAATCCCATATAAATATCATCGCCATCGCAATCGCTAACCGACAAACCAAGAACAATCTGGAAAATGAATAGACAAGATTTGTAAAATGATGAACAAGAATATAAAACCGCAAAATAAACAAGAAGAAGAACAGAAAAGCCCATATATCATGCATCATGCATCACGCATCCATCTGTCATCGTATATGCATCAACCCCAACCAACTCAACCCCGTATACCTCACTCGAACGCGACTCCACTCAACTCGCGCCAGCCCAACAACTTAATTCGAACAAGGAGACAACATCGCCACCGGGTTACTATACCTCTGTATATAATCCTCCGTCGGATCAGCCGTGTTATCGGCAGGAGGTCTCTCAATGGTAACCAGGGTGCCTTTGGGCTCGTTGTTTTCTTTCTTCTTGGTGGTGCGGCCTCGTCCTTTGCCTTTTGTGGTGGATGTGGCTGTGTTGGTTCTGGTGTTGCTGTTTGAGCGCGAGCGAGGTCTGGTTGCTGTTGCGGATAGGCAGGGAGGGGTTGTGGTGGATTGTTTGGTTATGCGGGAGGTAGCGGCGGTGGCTTTGGAGATGCCATGAGTTGGGTCATTAGCTGCGGCCGCGGTGATCGTAGTAGCAGTAGACGTAGCAGTGGTACTGGTAGTGCTGGCGGTGCTCGAGTTTCCGTTGCTGGGGCTGGTGGTGCCATTTCCGTTGTCAACAATTTTGACAGAAGCCGTTTGAGCTTTCCTGGGTCTACCACGACCCTTGCGCTTCGGCTTGGTCGCGGTGGCAATTTGGTGCGTTTCTTCAGAAGAAAGTTGAGCCACGGCATTAGTGTCGTTTTGGTGGAATACAATTTGAGCGGGTTGCTGAACGAACTGATGCACGACAGGTTGTTGAGTGTCCATGTTCATGTTCAAGTGAGACGGAGTGCTTCGTCCCGAGCCGCTGGCCTGGGAACAATTGTAGGCAACCTGGTTACCGTATTGGTTCAACAACCGAGGATCGATGGGCTGGTGCACGGTTTGTCCCTGGCTACCCTGAATGGTCGCAGCGTACTGCTCCGAAGACGCAGACACATCCAGCATCATGGCATCACCAGACTCATTGCAGAGCTCATCGATGTTCGTAAATTCCAAGAACGATGCCTGCTCATCAAGATGCTCCTTCAAAACCAAGGAATCGCTCTCGGAAAGAGCAAAAGTAGTGTTCAATTCAGGAAGAGGAGTGCAAGGCTGAGCATCGGGATTCGGAGAATGAGGCTTGTCGCCGGCAAAGTAGACGTTTTTGTCAGGGAGATAGACGCCTTTGCCGCCCCAGTTTGTACCGTCGTAGGGAGTAGCTTGGTCGGGGTGAGCTGGAGTACTGTGGACTTGCTGGGGAGCGGTGTTTTGGATTGGAGCGTTCGGCTGCTGTGGGCACTGAGCGTGGGCATTCACGTAGGCAGGTTTCTGAATAGGATGCTGTGAGTGGGCGTGGCCACTGGGATCAACAGTATGCTGGACTGGGGTGCCCTGAAGTGGAAGTTGAGCGTGAGTGCTCACGTTGACGGGCTTCTGAGCAGTAGGCTGAACTGGATGGGTGTGGACGCTGGAATCAGCAGCATGCTGAACCCGAACTCTCTGCAGTGGGAGTTGGGCGTTGACGTTCACGCTGGGAGGATTCTGAGTAGCGTGGTGGACAGGAATGGTGTTTTGCTGTGGTTGCTGGGCGTGGGAGTTGGGATTGACAGGCCTTTGAGCCTGCCGCTGGATAGGGCGCGGCTGCTGCTGCTGCTGCTGGACGGCGGCATCAAAAGCAACACGAGCATGAGCAGGATTCTGAACGCGACCAGCCTGAGCCCGGACATTGTGCTGGACAATTGGAGGCTGCGAAACTTGTTGCAGCTCTGCATCGAAAGCAAAACCAGCGCTAGTCAAACCTTGGATTGGCCCCTGGTTTCCGTGCTTGGTACCAAAACTTTCCTCCAACTCGATGTAAGCCTGGATGTCTTCGAAATCGACGTCTGTAAAGTTGCCACCGGCGAGATCCAACTCGTGTTTCCACTGAAGAAACGTTTCGGCTAGGAAGGCGTCTTCTTCGGTTTTGAGTAGCTGGGGAGAGATAGGAGTAGGGAAGGACTGTTGAGGAAAGCTTTGGGGCGTGGGAACGGGTTGCAACGCGGGTGTAGGCTGAGGGGGAACAGGGCGCTGGATGTGGGACTTATCGTTAGCTTTCTTCATTGAGAACTGGAATCGGTAGCTCTCACCTGAGCTTGAGCGTAAGTCTGAGCTGGGACTGGAGCCGTAGCCATGGGCTGGGGCTGGATCGCGGATGTAGGTTGAGAAGTAGGAGGCTTCTGAGCGACCTGGGTCTCTTTAAGTTAGTTCTTATCGACGACTGGATTTGTCGTTCTTACCTGAGCCTGAGACTGAGACTGAGCCGTGGTCGTAGTCTTAGACTGATTTGAAGTCGAAGCTTTGTTTTTCTGGGTGTTTTGAGGTTGTTTGTTTTGAGAAGCAGGACGACTACGCTTGCTCTGCTATATCACAATTAGTCCTCAAAATCAACGCTATAATACTCAGCTCCATACCTTTGCAACAGGAGAACGAGGCGACGGAACCTGGGTAGGCTCAACAGCAGGCTCTGGAGCAGGGGTACCCGACTCAGAAGCAGGAGGAGAACGAGAAGCAGTAGCACCATCGAGTCTCAAAGCAGCATGCTCCTCGCACTGTACATGATGTCCCATCTCGAAAAACAGAGTAATGAAATCCTCCATGTTTGCATCGTCAGCTTCAATTTTGAAAAACTTGGCAACCTTCGAGCCAGAGAGCCAGTTGTTTCTGAGCTCTTGGATATTGCGGATCGCGGGGAGGGCGCAGAGGCAGCAGGCGTCGCCTGAGCAAGCGAGAGTAAGTTCGTCAAAAGTGTGCTCCATGTTGAGGACGTCGAGAGGACATTTGAGCTGGGTGAGGGTGAGGTGGTCGCACCCGTACCAAAGGATGGTAGGGTGGCACATGTTGATGATGTTGTCGATGGATTGTGGATGAGGATAGATAGTAATGATAGAAATATGATGATGGTTGTCGAGAAGAATGAAGAAGAGGAAGAGGAAGACGAAGAAGAAGAAGAAGAAGAAAGGAAGAAAAGAGGAGAAGAAGAGAGAAGAAAGAAGAGATGTAGGGCTTATATAACAGGATGGGCGACGAGGCCAAACGAACCATCCTTGACCTACGGAACGGAGTAAGTATCCTATTGTCGTGCATTGACAGCTCCGGCCCGTGCCGAAGAAAGGGCCCAACAATATGAAGGCTGGTAGCGGGGGTTTCCATTGAGGGTTGAGGTGAATGCCAGTGTGGATATCGAGGTTGCTCGACCACGCCATCTGACTGGTTGAGGATTCACCCATGCCCCAAACAGGGTTATTGTTAGATAAGGGTAATGCGAGCTTGTCTTTAATTCTCATTTTCGATAGGGCACTGACTGTTTGAATAGGGAGATCACGGAGAGCTTGTGTGGAGCTTGTCGTCTCATGATATCGAATCTGGGCCCGAGTTTGTTTGGTTTGCTATTTTGCCTAATTGAGATTACGTTTGGACTGATATGGCGAGAAATGAAGAGTCATTCTCGAGGTATTTTATATGCTATGATGCCATACTAGAGGATGATGCTGGATGGTAATTGCTATGCTGTTGCTATGCCTGATATCACGCTGGCTGGTTGATGATGATATACGAAGCTGCTTCGAAGCTGCTCTTATATATGCCATTACACCGCAATATGAACATTTTAAATGGTAATGCCAGTATTAATTTTCATTGCGTACATGTAGACTATAGTTTTGGCGAAGAAAAAAAAAAAAAAAAAAAAAAAAAAAAAAAAAAAAAAAAAAAAAGAATGACCGAC
>NW_019170455.1:877809-902684 GCF_001890805.1 Aspergillus glaucus CBS 516.65
AAAAAAAAAAAAAAAAAAAAAAAAAAGCGGCATTAGGGTTAACTGAACAATGCCAACGGCAACCCGTGTTTAAAACAAAGAAAGACCAATGCCAAGCAGACTATGCAGTGCTGCCTGTGGTACTCTTTGTTCTGTCTGATAAAAGCCTTGCATTGTATGATGTAAGCAGTCTTGATAACTTAAAAACAGATCTCAAATCTTAATCACTCACTTGAACTCAATTTCACATTCTACTCTGTGAGTAAATAACATTACACAGCATTTAAAAAAGAAGCAATGGAGATAATAGGCCCAAATCCTTTGGGCTACTTCGCCTCCCTCCCCTTGGGAATGGACAGAAATCACACTCAACACACACCACTACCAATTACCGAAATCAAAACCAACGTGGCCCAGGGCACGATGTGATATAAGGAAGGAGGCTGATTTGCGCGCGCGCGCGGTGATTTTTCGAGCTACTATATCATTGGTTCCAGGGAATCATGGCTAACCTTGGGTGCTCCAGATCCTGGGATGCTTACAATCCTGTCACCGATCTTACTCTCAATGACTGGGAAAGCGCTAACACACCAGGAAAAGATATTGACCGCAAAACAGCGGAATACTACCTCTGCGTCCACCTTGACCTGTGGCGAAACGACGAAAGCCCGATAGCAAAGAACATCCGCTATAAAGTCCTCCAAAAATGCTTCACCCACGGTACTAATACCATTCCATCCGCGCTTGAAAGAGAAATGCTCCGAATAGCACAGACCTACCCAGATCTCATGAAAAAGCACGATCCCAAGATGATAGTGCTTTCAAGCATCCAGCACATCGTAGTATGCACATACAATAAAGCAAAGCGCGGCGGGTTGATTTCCTCAAGCACACTTAGCTACAAATGGGATTTCAGGGCTTGGAATATAGTGGAGAAGTATCTTTCCTGGGCTTTGGGGTTCCGCCGGTTGGGTCGGAGACGTTTTGAGTATGTGGAGGATTTCGGAGATGAGGAGGATTGTACTTATGAGCAATTCAGTACTAGCGTCTATCGTGAGTGTTTGAAGAGAGCGGAGGGGTCGCAGTTGACAATGGTAGGGAGGTTTGTGGAGGGTTGCGTGCGCACTAATCATGGAGTTCATCCAAAGCATAACCAATAGAGTCGGTGAGATATGTACCCATTGAATGCTCATTATTTGCGTTGTTCGAATAGTACTATAAAAATTTTGCAGAATAGGAAATATGCAAAGACAATAAAAACAGCCACCCTCATCCGGATTCAAGAATACGTTCCTTTTAACTTAAGCCTTTTGAAGCTGTATGTTATGATCTACTGCCTACTTGTTGATAAGAGCCCGAGTCAACCAATGACGTAAGAAAATAAGCAGAGACGGAGATGGCATTTCAGATAGAGAATTGATAGTCCATCAGGATTTACTGACACATCATGAAGCAAGCTCAAACAAAACTATTCTCTGACCAAACAATCCCCAAAGAAACAACAACGGAAATAGAACCACCACCACCACCACCAACATCATTAGGCCACTTCAACCGCTTCCCCCTTGAAATACGCGAGATCATATGGGCCAACCTGCTCCATGCAGGAGAAGATGGCTGGTGGGGTCGAAAACCCCATAAAACAGGCCTCTCCATCCTCCGCGCAAGCAAATAACCTCCGTCGCGAGCTTCTCAAGCAACGCTTCACATACAGCACACCAACAAAAAACCCTCCATCTGCATTCGAACAAGAAATGCTCCGCATAGCAAGATCATGCCCCGACTTGATGGAAAAATACGACCCCGAAATGAAAATCCTCACAGCAATTCAACGCATTGTAGTATGCGCCTACAACCAAACTATCCAAGGCGGCATAACCCCCTCCTCTACTCCAAATATCAACTGGAACCACAGGGCATGGGAGATGGTCGATGGACATTTCTTCTGGGAAGCGGGTGTGTCACCGATTGAATGGGATGACTATGAGGATGAAGACGAGCATGAAGAGGCGGCTAATGTTGATCCTCATTATGGGAGGTTTAATTCCAGGGCTTATGAGAAGTGTTTGCAGAGGGCGAGGGGTTCGAGGTTTGTGGTTATGGGATATTCTGTGCAGGATTGGTTGTGGTTGAAGGAGGATCGGGATCGGTAACGTGAGCGGGATTGGGGTTGTTCGAGTTGTGGATTTTAGTAATATGTGGTGTGCTGTATGTTTTTTTTTTTTTTTTTTTTTTTTCCTGTGGTGACTTCTAAAGTCGAAGCTTCTCTCGAAGTAGTGTTTAACTAGAAAATGGTACATTTACTATTAGTACATCGTGACGGTTAGGGCTATCCGATCACCAGCAAAGTAAATTATAATCGATTCCTTTCCAAACCAAACCAAGCAAATAAACCCAGGTCTTCTCTGAGTCCTCGTTAAGTTAAGCATTCTCTTGTTATATATCTGACATTAAATTCGCCGTACTTGATAGAAAGTATATGATGAACTATGATGCCAACCCCAACTGTCAACCTAAATAGGCAACTAACAATCCCCAAACAGCCTCCGATACAAAAAAAATAATAACAACGGTAGTGATGCCTATAACCTTCGACTCCCAAAGCCATCAACGTAAGCAAAACAGGCAGAAAGCGTGGCATAAAACCACCTCGCCAGGAACAAACCCTCAAACATTTCTACAACATCTCTGATCCTATTCACTACACAAGCAGCCACGCTATATACAAACAAACAAACAAATATAAAGCGAGTGAGTTTACATAATGGTAGTAACCGCAATCATCACTCCAACCACACTCCTAAACATGCCACCCAACACCCACTCGCGCACCTACGCCCACCCTGTCAACGACAACCCCAAAACAAACACGGACATCCTCCACGCCAACCGCGCCTTGTCCAAGGAGATTTCAAACACTATGCCCACCAAGACTCGTGTGGAAATCGAGCTGTCTCCTCTCGCGTGGGAGTGGATGAGAATCAGCTCCGGCACGCAGCACTACCAGCCCGCGAAGAGGGTTATCGCTGATGTAAACAATGCCCGTGAGCAAGGGCTGTATGATCTACCATCCCAGCGGATCGATGAGGTCGTGGTGAAGCTTTATGCGCCGATGAGTGATAATCCCGGACAGTTGTTTATTCTGTTCGATAAGGTGATTAATCTCGTTGATATGCTGCGTCGTGCACCTGCTATTCAGAAGATGAGTATCGTGCTTGAGACGCTGGATGGACAGGAGTGGCACCATGAGCAAGTGACTATTGGTGGTGTGAAGGAGAGCTTTTTTGTGCCGTGGGCGGATGATTGTGATATAGTTGTTGTACTATTCTGCAGTCTGAAGAATGTTGGGGACGTTTCTGTGCGTGGGCACTCGAGGGAGTTGGAGCGGTTGATTGACTGGAAGGTTATCGATTGGGCTGTTGGTGTGGTTCGGGAGAAGTCGTGGGAGAAGTACGTCCCCGATCCCACTAGGGCTCGGGCTACGCGTCGGTTTGATACGACTACTTACTACGCTTCCTACACCCACCGACCTGATCGATCTACGCCGGGTACGGACGTCGACCGGAAGGTGGCTGAGTACTGCCTACGCGTCCATGTAAATCTCATGCGACATGACTTCCGCGACACGGGCTGCCACCAACGCCGTGAACTCCTCAAACAATCCTTCATCTACGGTGGAAAATCCATGAACACCCCGCCCTCCCCCTTCGAACACGACATGATTCTCATCGCCGAAGAATACCCAGACCTACTGAGAAAGTACGACCACGCAATCGAAGTCTTCCTGCACCTGCAACGCATCGTGGTCTGCGCGTATGAGCGCACCAAACCCGGCACCCATAATGACACGAATATCGTTACTCAGTTTTACAACTGGGATGAGGCGGCCTGGGAGCTTGTTGTGAGTGCTTTTGGGGATCCGCTGCCGAATATGGGGTCGTGGGTTTATAAGGAGTGTGCTGCGGAACTGGGGAGTTTCGTGGATTATAATGAGTGTTTGGGGAGGGTAGAGGAGGAGGGGAAGAGTGATTGGTTGGTGGAGGTTGTGGGGGTGGGACAGTTTTTGCAGGATTGGGTGCGCGAGTTTGTGTATGGGGAGGATGGTGAGGATGAGTACGGTGAGGCGTATGATGAGGAGAATGTTGACGAGGAGGATGAGGGTGTTGAGAGCGAGGATGGCGGTGAGGATGAAGTTGAAGAAGATGAAGAGGAGAAGCAGGGTGAAGATGTCGAGGAGGAAGATAAAGAGGATGAGAGCGTTGAGAACGAGGGTAAAGATGGGGAAGTTGATGAGGAAGTAGGTCTTCGTGACGAGGATGACGGGGATGACGGGGATGACGAGAGACAGGACGAGGCCAAAGATGAGGAGGCGCAAGATGAAGAGAACGTTGTCGAGGACGACAAGAAAGAGGACAATGATCAGGGCGAAGATGAAGATGAGGAGGGTGAAGCCTACTACGAAGACGATGACGACTGGGACTTCTGTGAGTGTTGTGCTTAGATTGAGACATACGGAAGAACCACAGTACGAAGTAGCTACTATCACACCATACAAGTCTTAAATAAATCACAGATACCCTTGATAGCTCACGAGAATTAGATCGCTATAGGGTTTCTTGCAAGGGCTTAACTAAGACATGCAGAGAACCACTGTCTAAAAATAGCTCAGATAAGATGCTCGAATAAAGAAGCCAATCAGAACCCCGAAGTGTGATCACGCTCCTTCCATATTAAGAAGTGGAGCTGGTTTCCTTTTTGGGCGATGTGCATGTCACTTGATTTTTACATGGATTCAACGTCCGAGCACTTCTCGTTTGTAGATTCTACTTTGAGTGTACGGAGTAGAGAGGAGCAGAGTAGAGTAAGGAGTAAAATGGTTGCCTATAAGTTAATTGTACTGAGAGCGGCGAATGTATATTGTAGAACCGTTACATGTACTCTTAAAGAGTGGATAGCTGTTTTGGGATACATGCGGAAGACCGGCACCGGGGTTGCCGTGGCATGATGTGCACCGTACGGAGTCCGTACTTTCAAAAAAAAAAAATTTGTGCGTTCCTGCCGAGCCTGTTGAGCACTGCAGTGTAGAATCTGGGGAAGCTATATTACGCTACCGTCGCCTGTCAAAAAAAAAAAAAAAAAAAAAAAAAAAAAAAAAAACATCTGATAAGCTACGTATGCGATGGAGACGTGGATACGTTGTCAGGCGGTTGATCCGCAGATTGGCGTTGTCATGGTCGTTTTGGGTATTTTGCACGGGGGTGTATCTAAACTGAATGGATATTAATTGAGGATAGTAAAGTACTTGTACATGTACGGCAGTGTACATTTTTCGTACTATGTACAATACTCCGACAAGCACTGTGTGTTGATTAGTCCATGAATCGTGAACGCGAGTGGTTGTTTTGGCGGTGTCGATCACACGGGAACTCTGGTGATCTGCGCTTTTCTTTAAACAGAGGATGAATCAGACTCTGGAGAGAAACGGCGAGGAACCGCTTCTGAGCACAACGGCTGAAACCTCGAGTGAACAATTACCAGAGAATTAACCGCGGATAGACCCATTAATTCTGTGAATCGTCTGATCAGTCTGCACTCCCCAGCTGAGTGTACTCCGTACTCGGGACTGACTAGCACAGACAGATGGCGTACTCCGTACTTCCTTAAGAGCATCTGTGCATATGCCCGTACCGTACCCGGCTCGTGCTCAGCTCGTGCCCAGCTCGTGCTCGCTCAGCTCAGTTCATAAATGCGAGCACTGCCGTGATGGCTGACATCATTCAACTGGTCCATGGCACCGATTAGGTTCGGCGGAGGAGCTTCGATCCATGGGACAGTCGTCGTATCCAGGGAATCCTATGGCTTTGATACGGTAGCATCGGAGTTGATACTGTAGCGAGCACGGAGCGCAGACGACGGAGTACGCACAGAGCTGTGCGAAATGTCAATGGTCCGGAGGCAAGACAGGTATGCTGTGCAAGTCCGAGGACTGCCCACTCTTATCTCCATGTTCCGAGCAGCCGCGGAGACTGGAGAAGAGGGTCTAACGTTGATTTTTGTACACTGTAATTACAGCGCATTTCCGCAGTGAGTCTTGTTAACTAGAGAGAATATTCTGAACAGTGATATAGTCTGGACAGTATGAATACTCTCCTCTGTCCACAACTCTCAAGGTAATCGAGTCTCAGAGTCGAGTCCCAAACAGGAATAGTGTCGAGTTAGGGGCGGTGGATCCGGCCGGAAGTAGAACTGAACTGTGATTGGTCAATGATTGCACCGATACGACAGTGGGTTCAGGAGAGTATTACATAGCAGTAATTGTAGTAACTAGATTTGTAGAGAGTGATATATTAGAGTAAAGACAGAGGGAGAGGAAGAAGAAAAGAAAAAGAAAGTAATATACCCGTTATGCTGGGTTGTCAGGAACGAAAGTAAACAAATAAGTGTCCTCTGGATGTCTCCCGTCGGCTCCGCTATCACAGTGTGCAGTAATAGTGATAATATGGTGTACTAGTAATAGCAGAAATAATACTGCCACTAAGGATACTATCAGAATAATTATCATAAAAAAAATAAAATAAAGGAAAGGTCGTGGTGACTTTCTCTGTCTACCAGGACTTACTAGTAATACTGGTGTCCCCTATTATCCATCCGCCATCCACCATCCGCCCATCTTTCTCCTCTCTTACACCTCCCCCCTCCTCTCACTTTCTAGCTATCTCTCTTTTTCATTTCTTTCTTTTCTCTTTTTCTATCCTGATTCTATTGTCCTTTTTTTCTTTTCTTTTCTTTTTTTTTTTATCACTTTTCTATCTCTTTTTCTTGTAATTTGTGTCTCTCCACCTCCCCTCCCGACATTGCGCTCTCTTTCTCTCTCTCTCTCCCCCCTTTTCCCTCGTCTCCCGCCCGCCAACCAAACCCCCCAAGGCCAGCAGTGATCGGCCCATCAGTCGCCTCGCTTGAACATTCCTTGACATCTCTTCATTTCGTTCATCTTAATTCATCATCTTCTGTATCAGCCCGGGTGGTGTGCAACGGTCGTACATGGCTCGACAATAACAGCACGTCGCTTTCCGACCATCCTGGAACCTTGCTGTTCCATTTATTCTCTCTCGCCTTGAGGTCGTCGTCGTCTCACCGTTTCATCTTCTCGTTCCTCGTCCATCGTCCCTCGTCCTCTCTTGAACCTGCATTTTTCTCCTCGATTTTTGTCCTACCGCATCCTGTGTTTCGTTTCCTCCCGTTGCATCAATCCTCTTAGGTACGACTCCCTGATAAGACCTTATCTTTTTTTTTTTTTTTTTTTTTTTTTTCTCTCTTTTCTTGCGTGACAGGGAGGCCAAGGGGTTGAGAATATAGTGCAATTGACAGCCTCGTTCACTGCAGTTTGCTGACATTCATCCAATTCTAGACCCTTGATTCCTCCGATTGTCCCTGTTTCGTGTCGATTTCGCTGCGCGGTACCCGTTCGCCTGTCGAGATTCGTCATCCCCTGAATCGTCCCCAAAACACGCGTCCAACCGTCCAACCCTGGGAGGATACGTGGTGGAGGAAACAGCAAATAGAAATCATCAAAAGACGAAAAAAAAAACATCATGGCTGCATTGGTCCAGACGATCCCTCAGCAAACTAGCACGGTTCCTGTGTTGCAGACTCGTCCCGCTTCGCGTCCCGCTTCGTCTTCCTCGCAGCAACATCATCAACAACACCACCACCATACCGCTCGCAATCCCTCCATGTCTTGGAACCCTTATGCCCCGGCGGGCAGCTCTGGGAGCTATCGACCTAATGGTCACCAGGCTGTGACCTCTTACAATACACCCAACCCCCCTAACTCGCAGAACCGTCAGTCCTGGAACCCTCATCTTCGGCCAGAGAACCGTACCATCTCGGCCCCGTCCGCTCCGCCGCTGACGGCTCATGCCGGAGGCTCTTCGCATTCTGTGAATCATCCTGCAGCTGGTCCTGTATCTTCGACGCCTCCAATGCATCTCTCCAAGGACGACTCGGCCATTCCCACCCGCAAGCCCTCATCGGATCAACCTATTCGGCCCCTCTCGACCGTGAATCTCCCCTCAGCCTCGCCCCTGATGAACATATCCTCTCCTACTGTCGCCAAACCTTCGCCAGATCGCTATCGTCGTGGGAATCGACGGGCGGAAGGTGCTGCGGGTGCACAGTCGACCAGTTCCGCTTCTCATCAGTCGGGGTCAAGTGTCGACGATAGTCAATTGGCTTCTCTCCCTGGCCATCCTACTGCCCGGGGGCACGTCCGGGTCTCGAGTGCCGATGATACCTCTCGTGCTGATAGACCGCAGACGGAGCTGGCCAAGAGATATCGACGAAGGAGCTGGGGTAACATGGATAATGCTGGTCTCATTAATCTACAGCTTCATCTGCCTTCCGCATCTCCTACGCCCTCCACCACCGGCCAAGATTACTTTGATCAGACCCGGCCTGCCCAGAACGAGGGAAGCACCCCTTCGCCACAGTCCTCGACTTCTACTGTACGTTTTCTATTCTTCTTCTTCTTCTTCTTCTTCTTCTTCTTTGGAACCCAAACTAACTGGATAGGTTCGTGATGGTGACTCGTCCTCGTCAACTCGAGGCAAGCCCGATGACACACGAGTGAACAAACCCTCGCCGTTATCGCAACCCGTTTCGGCCGACGCCAGTCCTTCCAACCCTCCGACACCCCAAGCCGCTCCCAAGGAGCGCAACATGCCCACGGGCCCCGCACACAGCCCTGCTACACAGCGTGCCGCAGAGTTAGCTAACATTGGCGCCAAGGGACCGGGCAAGTCGCGATTGCGGCGTGCGTTCTCATTTGGAAGTGCCTCTGAGCTGCTCAAGGCCTCGAATAATGCACAGAAGAAGGAAGCACTCTCAGTGGAACAGACCCGGCGGGAACTTCTCAAAGAGGAGCTGGGTGCGGAGCAAGCCGCTATTGCAGAGCAACAGGAAGCCAGTGGCTTGGGAGAGAGTATCTACTCGCATTACCAGGGGCATCTGTTTAACCGTTCCAACGATAATTTGTCCGTTTCCTCTACCGCTTCGTCGGCGTCAGTAATGCTGCGCAAGATGGGCAAGGGTATGAAGAAGTCGACACGATCGTTGGTCGGATTGTTCCGTCCCAAGTCAGTTATGAGCACTTCTTCGACAGACGGCCTTCCCGTGGAGGCTAGCGCCCCACAGGTGTCCATGGTTAATGTCGAGGCAGACCGTAACAGTGTTGCGGTTAATGCTGATCCCCAGGATCTTCCCCGCGGGGGCACGGTCTTCCCCAAAGTGGAACCGAATTCCCAGGAGGCTGGAACTGGTGCGAGCGGCGCAAGCTCGGATGGATCGCGGAAGAGCATCATGGGAAGTGACAACGAGCGGGCAGAGGTTCTGGCAGCCGTTAAGAAGGGAATTTTGAAGAGTGAGTTGACAAATCAAAGCCACCAAGAAACAAGAGCTAACGGACTATGCAGAAACCCATTCCGAACCTGCTCTGTCGACACCTGCCAAACAGAGAGATGCCAGCAGTGAATCGCCGCACTCGAGTACTCCCAGCACACCCGAAGACCAGTCCGGAAGCCGGGTCAAGATCGCCGGCGAGGATTACTTTGCTGAATCGAAGGGTGCACCGAGTCCCCCAATGGCTCCTAAGAGCCTGATCTTCAGTCCTCGCATTCAGCTCCATGATACATGGACCAGCGGCGAGTACGATCGCCGGGGTGACGTTGCGACCTGCAACCGGTTGACTCCTCTTCTCGCCCAGCAGATCAAGGAGGAGCTTAACAACTTTAAGATGGTGAGTCAAGCCACAGGGTCGAGTCGAGTGACAGCTGCTAACTAATAATAGGAGATGGAGGTTCACGAGACCTCAAAAGTTTACACCCACTTCCTTTAAATTGCAGCATTCGATGGCGTTTCGTTTCATTTCTTCATTTTGCATGGTGTCATTTATCGTTTCCTTTTAGAGCGATCCTTGTTTCTTTCGATTGCGCGTTCGACTCTGTCATGGATGTCCGTTACATTCATGGCGCGGATTACGACCATCGCCTCTCTTGACGCGTTCCTGGGAGTTACGGTGAAAGCAACGTCCTAGTCCTGCTCTACTCGGTCCCAGTTTACCGGGTTATTTAATTCCCTCGTTCCGACCAACGGGGTGTTGAATGTTGGAGATATCCATGCCATTGACCACCGGGATCATTTGGCCTCGATCTATTGCATGCTGATTTTGAGCATCGATCTACCTATCGTTTTTCGGCCCATGACGTACATGGTTTCTTTTTCTTTTACCATTTTAAATAACTGCATCTTTTTTTTCTTTTTCTCTTATTTTTGAAAGTGAAAATTGGTTTCCTTTTTGTTCTTGCACTGGCCGGCTCTTTTGATTCATTCGCTTACTCTTTTTTTTTTTACGAATGGACCCAGTCCCCTGAGTACCCATTTAGATCTCTTATTTTCCTTTTTTTTTTTTTTCTTTCTTGTACTGTGCATATGTTTTCGTGTGTATCCTTTATCACTCTTTTCTTCTCATTTGTTGTTTGCCGGTAATCTTGGGTTGGATGATACGGATCTGGAACGAGAAATCAGCTTTCTCTTCAATTACTTTCTTTTCGCGTTTTGAATTGCGTGAGATATTTTGTGATTAACTGCATCATGGACGTTGTCACCTACTTAGGGTCATACATTACTTCCAATGAGTTCGCCGGTTATGAGCTGAGCTAGGTAGATGAGAATCGCAACTCTATTCGGGATTGCTAGTAGAGTTCAAGTACGGAGTACAAGATATAGTAGAACGGAATGCATCTGGCATCATGCCATGCTTTTATATTGCCCACACCAACTTTGATCCACCGCGAGGACATGAATCCCATAGTTCTGGATATATTCAGACGGACTCAAACCCACAATTGACACCCCACCCCGTGCATATCTCCAGATTTTCACCCCGCATATGGCCCCTTCTCGGTCCCGCGTCCAACAGATGACAGAATTCACCGATGTCTGCACTACCACGGTGGTTACCATATTTCCGGAACCTGAATGTTGTACAATGGATGTATTATTATTGTAGGATCTCGTAGGGCAGTAGGGCAGATGACCCGGTTCCGGATGAAAAGGCACGCCCAGGGTCCAGGATCCATGGTCCAGGGTTTATCCACTAGAGATTCGTGGGGTATTCTTTAAATTGAGCCCTCCCGTCGTTTGCTTAATATAAGCAGGGACAGACAGGGAAGTCCCCTCGAGTCTCATGTTAAACAAACGGTAAACCGGCATTAGACCACCCCGGACTCATAATGCCATGGGACATGGGTCATGGGCCATTATATCGCCATACACGGCCGTAGTTCAGAATTATGCGGGGTTGGTTGTCCTTCGGGCTCGGATTCGGTGGTTTTTTTTGGAGGGTTTGTACTAGCTTATGGACGTTGCTTATTGTACGACGCTTTCCCTGTCCCTGTCCCTGTCCCTGTCCTTGTCCTTGTCCTTGTCCCTGGAGACGAGGGATGATGCTGATAGGAATGTGGCAGCCTGGCTGCTTGTAGTAGATGTGTCTTGCTTAGGGTTTGATGGGATGGGATCTTGGTTCGGTGGAGATAGAGTTATGGGGAATGGTTCTCGGATAAATATTGAGTTTCATGGACTAAGCTTATTTCGCAAAACAAGATGTTGGTCTTCTCTGGTTGCCATATGCCATTTACCTGCGAAGACAAAACAGACGACCAGACTGGTTGTATCTGAGAAAACTCGACCACTGAGTTTGATCATTTTCGCCTGTGGCTTGTTGCATGTCCTGATAGCGTTTCATCAGTAAGACGATGCGAGTAAGACTTCCCTGACGGAAACTTGGGAAGTATTGGTTGACAATCAAACAGGATTTGACATGATAGCCAATTCGAATATATTGAATACAAGTTTTTACCGCCATATCAAATTGTTCTTGGCCCGTGATTTCTGATGTCTGATCGGCGGCTGCGATTCTCCCGCCATTTGTAGACGCACCGCGTCGCATCTACCAAAGATAAAGGTATGCATATACATAGCCGTATACCTTCTTCCGGGAGCAGTAACTCTCGGTTGTGCTTGTGTTATATACTAACGGGATTTCGGTCCCGTCAAGGTGCCCAACGCAATTATGGAAGACATCCTTTTATCTGACAAGTTATCCACGGGCTCCGTGCCTCTACATAAGGCCACGGCCATTTTAAATGGCGCCAATAGGTCGAGTGTATGCTGTATAGTGCATTTTGGACAACCTTGATAGAATGGTTAATGCTGTGACATCCTCGCACGGATCAAAACAAGGAACCTCCCAGGATGAGCATGGTTTTTTTTTTTTTTTGGCCTGAGCTCTCCGATCCAATATTTGGCCTTGGTTGACCGTGTCATGTATCCGACTTGAGTCTTTTGGCTATGGTACAACTTTCGTAAAGTTTTGTGGCATCTGCCATTTTCGTCTTAGGAAAACACAGTTTTCTCGGAACTGGAGGGTCTCCAACGGATGCTGTCGACAACAAACCAGCTACACATGCCCATCAAAATAAAACTTAGTGCCGGATGGCTCGCTGAGCTTATTAATGTTGGTTGAGGGTAGGATTACAACCATTATTCGAGGAGCAGTGGTGAGTGCATTTGCCTGCTAACATTTTTTGAGCAACAGAAGCCTTGCCGAAAATATCCTTATATATAAGCTAACAGTTTGCCAGGCAATTCTTGTGTCGGATGTCTTTCCATTTGCTGTTATTGCTCGACGAAAAGGCTTCAGTCTGGGTCTCTTTTCCCTTGAACATTTTAGTTGCTATTGGGTTGGGGCAATTTCTAGAATATTCTTAATGTTCGAGAACATTTCTCGCACTTGTACCCAAGTAGCGTGGTTACCCCCTTCAACTCTGAATTCTCTTGTTTGTTGAGCTCGTGGAATTTCCCCCCAGCGAAGGTGTTGCGATGCACCACTGGACTATACGCTCTATTAAGAGCCACATATCTACTTCCATTGAGCTAGGATATTGATCTGTTGCGAGGAAGAACCGCCCACCCTGTGCTGGGTGTATGGAGCATCGTACTCGATGACCTATGTGCTTCAAATGAAATCGCCGGTAAATTTGTCGGACAAACAATTGTTATGGAATTGACATCGTTCCGGACAAAGTCGCATTACCAATGCGTACTAATTGGTTCCTAGCAGTTGTTGCATGATTCCCATGCCTTTTTCATATGCGTCAAGATAGCCGGTCATCATACCGACTTCTTGTCGAAATTTGCCTTGACACTGTAAGTATCGATCAAATCTTTGCAATTAGAGCAAGGGCCCCAAATGGTCTTCCAGACATGGCCAGATTCTGTCGCGATAATGCTCAGGTCTGTGCCATCTGTTGAATGAGTATAAACAAAACAAAACGAAGCTAGAAGGGGGATATTCTTGGGGTACTTACGAGAGAAACTTCAGGGGACCATAGGTCTTGGCACAATTGCCGAAGCGCGTTGATTCGGGCTCGTGTTGGTCGATGAGGGGGCTCTTGGCCAAAAACCAGCCCCGGAGCAGGAGACGCTCGTCGTCGACCAGCGAGAATCTGGCCTTTAGAACTTCTTGCTCCCAAGTCCCAGTCAGTTGTGGATTGAACACATATCCGTCCAAGGATGCTCCTAAGAAGAAGTCATCATTTTCTGCCTCTCCTTGGGTCCACATGCGGCTGTACATGAAGGGAGTCCTTGACCCCAGCTGCTTGCACCACCGCGCGTATAATGCTGCCAACGGCAAGTAAAAATTGCACTTAGTTGCGCCGGCCGGTGCTCCGGCCAAAGAGGAAAGAAATAACCCAAGCAGGTCATACAGGCTCCAGTATAACATGCCCCCATGCCATACCTTCTTGACCTGGAATTTCGACACCCACCGCTGGCTCTTTCCTTCAACCACTCCTCGTTTAGCTCCTCCCGGAGTATGTGTTGGTGTGGTTCAAGGGTCAGGTTTCGGAAATCAGCGCCGTTGGGGAAGCTGCACGATATGATCAGGACTGTCAAAAAATGGCCATGAGAGATCAGAGCAGTATAGAGGGCTATTACTCACCTGAGACCCTTAATCTCGTCGTGAATCTGCCCAAGTTCTGCTTTCTGAGTAGCTACGGCCCCGTACATAGGTTTCGGCATAGTTTCCAAAGCGCGATCCCCATGCCCCTTTGGCGATGATCATGGGGCTGCGGGCAAAGGACCATCCCAGCAGCCTAAACCGCTCTTCGTCAACCGGTGAAAAGTGTGCCATCCGCAGATGCTGCTCCCACGTCCCCGTCTTCTTCGCATCAATATCGTACCCCTCCAATAATGCTCCCAGGAAGAACTCATCATTCGCGCCACCGGTACGCCAAATGCAACTGTATACCGCAGGGGTTTGGTGCCCCAGGCATTTTGCACCAGCGTGCATATACTGCCACAAGTGACAGATAAAAGGTGTTCTCCCCCTTGGGTGCTGGTGCCAGAGACGAGAGGAACAAACCGAGCAGGTCATAGGGGCTCCAGTATGGCATGGGGGCATGCCATAGCTTTTTTTATCCTAAACTTCAAAACAACTTGCTGCTCTTCAACTTCAACTCAAGTTTTATCCCACTTGCAAAATCCGTGCTGGTCATGTTTGAGCTCGGAGTTTCAGAACTCGGCTCTGTTGGAGAAGAAGCTGTACAATAGAACCAGGAGTCAGAGAGTGGTCATGAGAAAATCAGAGCAGTATTGAGGGGTAATGCCCACCTTAACGCTTTTATTTTGTTCTTGGTTATTGCAAGTTTTGACTGTTGGTTGTTTTCAATTATAGCATTCCGGCGAACGCTGTACAATAGCTGGCCAGTGAATTCCCATAGCACAGAGCACGTGTCATAGCTGCTCCTGAATCTTTGCCTCAAAGCACAGCCAGCCTGGTTGGTATCCCAGGTGTGTGTCTGACGCAATCTAACGCCTCACACCTGGGGGATCTTGTAGAGACAAGGTGTGATCGATCTTTCCATTGAATTTGACGTTTTGGGATTTCCTGTTCTGCTGTTAGTCCTTGAAGCCCGGGGCGTGCTTGGGGCGTGATAAGGGCGCTTCTTACTTGCCTTATATTACTGCCACATACCATGTTTAAGGACGAGATCCTGCTGTCTCGTGATCTCGGCTTTATATACCTGAGAAGAGCTTCTTCTAACAAAGCTTCTTTTCGAAAAACGATGACAGCTCTTTGAAAACCTGCTAAATTTTAATAGGAGCGTCATGGTTGTTGATGCGTAGATTTTGATGTGGTAGTAGGTGAATTACACGGGAATATGAGGGAGCAAGTGTTAAAATAGTGTCTATGCCCTACAAATATTGAATCCTGTTGACAGTGAATGATAGAAGCAATCACCTGTGAAGATCCCTAACCATTAATGCCCTCTGTCCCCTAGTATTCATTATATTGATAATAGTATACAAATCTCCAGGAGTCAAGACCTCCCGGATTCCGACGTTGAGCATATTCCAGATGTAGAACTTCCCGTCAGCTTCAAACATCACACTATCTCTACCACTCTCTGGTGTAGTAGTCATGATCTGTTCAGCTCTCTCAAGCCCTGCTTGTTTGGCTCTCAGTTGCCCATCACTCTAATCGCTCTCCCAGCCCTCTTCGTATTCGAGGTAGAATGGATATATTGTCCATCCGTCCGAAACCAGCTCCTAGCATTAGGAGGTCAGTTGACAAGTCAGTAGTAACTCTGGATAATATACTTGAAGCGTACAGGCTTTAGCCTAGAGGTAAATGATTGAGATATGTTTTATTTGATACTTCTGCTTTGAGATCGGGAAGTTGTAAAGGATGGAGATTTTTAATATGACGTACATTGATTACCCTGGATGTTAGTGGAGCATTTGACAACGCCGCGCATAAACGCTTGATCCACAACATCCGGAAACGATGGGTCCCAATCAATGCTGTCAATTGGATAGCAAGCTTCCTACGCCACCGCATCACAGATATTTTACTGATGGAAGGTGCAACGGGCCAGTTTACTGCAGATACAGGCATACCCCAGGGCTCACCTCTCTCTCCAATTCTCTACCTGTTCTACAATGCAGACCTAATTGACCAAATACATGAGGTGTACCCTGGGAAAGCTATGGTCACTGGCTACATTGATGATATATGTATACTTGTCTGGAGCCGGGCTGCTGCAGCAAATTGTCAACATCTTGAGCAAATACACAAAATAGCAGAATGATGGGAAACCCAACATACCTCTAAGTTTGCCCCAGCAAAATATGGCCTGGTACATCTATGGTGAAAGGTCCAAGGTGTTCCTAGACCATTGAGCTCAACTGATGCTTCACTCAAAGTGCAGGGGGTGGAGGTTAAGCCTGTGCCTACCATTCACTACCTTGGCGTCCAGCTAGACCAGCATCTCACTGGCATGAAACAAACTGAACATGCCCAAGTTAAAGCAACTGAAATGATAGCAGCGCTTTGTTCCATAGCAGGATCAACCTGGGGTATCACCTTATCCCATCTCCGCCAAATTTACACAGCAGTCTTATGGCCGCAGATCACATTTGCCAGTTCCACATGGTTCATACAGGCTGGATGGGGCTTCAAGGCGGCAGGAAACACTGCTAGGAAAGCCATGGAATCTATCCAGCACAAGGCCCTCTACAGGATTGCTGGTGCATTCAGAACAACCTCTTGAGCTGCTTTAGAGATATGTCTCAACATCCCTCCTCCAATGATTGCATTGGAATGTGCAACCAAAGAATCATACCTCTGAATTGCCACCTCACCCCTTATGACCACCCTTACTGAGATACAACACTCTGGCCAACAGCCAGCACCAAGGAATGCAGGGGAGCAACACATGCGATGGGCCACCAGCCCAGACCATGACCCCCTCACATCACCATTAGAGTGGTGGGGACAGCGAATTGCAATCCCTCAGAACAGGCTGGAGGTTATACACCTACATGTGATCCCACCATGGTGGTCGGGTCTGGAATCCCATGTAGCGGAAACTAGGGAAACTGCCCTAGAAGCTCATCAGGCTGCCTTACACAGCAGCACCAACATTTTCACATACACAGATGGCAGTTTGACAGAACAGGGAGCTGGAGCAGCAGTAGTTTCACCACTGGGGCACCAGGCAGCTCGCATTGGCTCCCCAGCTACCCACACGGTATATGCAGCGGAATTCCGAGGCATAGAGATGGCGCCCACTCAAATATGCAGCAAATGCATGGAAGACTGAATGGGCCGCTTCCCCCCACGGGAACTCCGTCGTTTATGGAAAGAACACTCAAAAGCGCCAATGCAGCTATACCAAGGCTTACAGAGAGCTGCTACGTCAGTCCTCATTTAAATGCAAACTGGGAAGATTGCGCTGGCCAGTTACCTTGGTACCTTCAAGGCTATGGAATTGACTGGATGCTCCTGTGGATGTGGCCTCCAAGACACACGCCATGTTCTCCTCCACTGTACCAACCAGGCAGGACTCCGGATGCGCCATCTTACACAGGGTTCAAGGCGGGAGCTGGATTACCGGGCCTACCTTACATGGCCGGATCTGGTACTGAAGGCAGTGCGTTTCATGCTCAAGACAGGCCTCCTGAGCCAGTTTCAGACTCTACCAACCACATACCAAGTCACAACAACGGACACGAAGCAACCGGCAGCATAGTGCAGCCGAGGTTACGCGCTTGCAGAAGTAGGGAAGGAAATGAGATAGTATCCAACAAACCCATGGACCTTCGTGGCCATAGGAACAGCAGTATAAAAACAGCAGCACGGGACATACCACATGCAGAATAAAATATCAGGATAGGTATAGAAAGACGACGATGTACATAGCGACTACCACTACGGCGGCTTACCCGGCCGCCCCGCAGGACCTGCCGCCACTCGGCCTACAGGGCTGACAGATGCGTGTATGGACAACAACAACAACAATAATAATAATAATGACATACATTGAGTCATCGGTAAAAGTGTTTGGCACACGTCAAGTATCTAATCAGCATATGATTTCTACAGATAAACACCAGTGACGTTGAATAAATTTCTCAGTCTAAAAGCAAACAATACCATATACACAATTCATCTCTCCATCAGACTCGAAACCACTCCAAAGAAAAGGTGTAGGAAGAAGCTTCAAGTATGAGAAGCATATCAGAACTAGCATTGCGCTTTCCTGCATCCGGGTGAGATGCTATGTTAGATTGTATTCCACGGGCCAGTGAAGTGACACATAAGCTCTCGAGTGACAGGGCATGGTCTTTCAACAGGATCTAACCGCACCCTGTTCTTAGCCTGGAGACTCTGAAGGTCCAGCTCAATATAGTCTTTTACCAAGCGTATCTTTCAGCCTCGTAAAATGTGATAGTCTTGGGCGTGTCGGTGCTCTAAACAGGGCCGCTGGGAGACTGGGTTCAGGCTTGTTGGGCGAGTGAAGTGAAGCGGAAGGTTTCAAGCACCAACCGGGATTGTGCAGTATCTTTCGTAGGTGACGAACCACGTTGGTTCCTGTTGACGTTCTTTGCAGTGGACTGATCTTGACCCGTGAAAGCCTTCAAGCATGCCAGGACTTCTTCATTGTTCGGCTCAGAAACCCCTAGATTCATGGGAGAAATGACCAAGGGCAAGAACATGGCACTCTTTCCGTAGCATAAGAGGCCCAGAGCTGCATCGTCATTGAAAGCACTGCTATTTGCGGCACTATTACAACTCACAATAAATGCATCCCCCTTGAAACATTCAGAATGGAATCCGGTTTTCCAAAAAAAAAAAAAAAAAAATCGCATGCATTTAGTCCCCGGCTTTCTGGGTAGCGAAGCGGCATGCTTCGGGGACCGGTTCTGAATCCGAAAAGGAGAAACGGGGCTCTATCACGGGAGAGCAACGATCCTGCTGATGTCCGCGGCGGTCTGACTTCCACCTGTGGTCGAAACTTGGAGAGCAGTTGGCCAAGCGAGAGCAGAGTAGTACGTTTCCTTGGACACTATCGTCCTGCATTGCTGTAGAATTATGTCGTGTGTCAGGACATCTCGGGCCTGTGTGAGTACACCCTAGTGATAGACCATGTTCAATCTTTGCCAGATTTCGGAAGGCCTTTGCGACGGCCACTCCAGATTCGTAAATGGTTGAAGGGTTGTAACGTCTTCTTGCACAGGTTATGTGTAAGATATCTCTAGCCTGGCCGTTGATAATAGAACCTTGTTGTTAGAGTCAGTTGTTTTATAAAGTGAATAGCTGCATTATCTTAATATACATCAGTTAGCGGCCAATAATCTCATATCGATAAACCTGATTATCTTGGAGCAAATTAATCCGGTCTCATTCAAGATAATATCCATGTGACAGTTACATGGAAATCAAGAATATCTTTGGAAACTGGCACCGCATAACTTATTTCTTGCGGTTGTCTCTCGTCTTATTGGCAACGGACGAGTTATCGTCGCACGTTGTTCAGGAATTCATATATCTCCTGGCCATTCCGCGTGTATGTAGGTGAGAGCAACACGAATCAATCGTCCATCTCTCCATGAGACGTAAAATGCCGAAATAGGTGATAGGTGACTGTAGGCTACGTGCCAGTTTATACCATCGTAGATGGATCATGGTAAGTGGAAGTGGAAGTGGAAGTAGATGAAGTTATATCTTGTCTGTATTTAAAGAAAAAGCAAGTAAGTAAACATCATTGACACCAGTGAATAAAGAGCTCATATTGAATAACTACCTCACCTTTATCCCAATAACACCTCCCTCTCGCCGCAAATAGCCTGCCGCGACGTTGGACTGGTAGATTTCAAGAGAATATATGTAGTTGAGGGACTGAGACGTATACATAGTACAAACTGGTTTTGCAAGGTAGAATGCTTTGCTACAAATATTCTTCTTTTCGAAAGACTCAGGCAACAAAACATGGATGATGACGACCAATGACTCTAGTCACAGCGCAAATTCAGTCCTCTGACTGAATGATATCTAGATCTTATCTATAATATACACATCCAACCTGCCAGCATCACCAGTCTTCTTGTCCAGAGACAAGCGACACATATAAGATATTTACACAAACAGCAGAAGCACCCAGCCCTAATAACTCCGTGGAAAATGTAGCATAACAATAGAAATAAACGGAAAAAGGAAAACGTGGTAATCGTATTATCGGAACGAAACATCACTGCTCTCGTGATATCATCACTCATGATGATAAGTGGTTGTGGTTTTGGTTATAGTTTTGGTTGTAATTTTGGTGTTGATTTTGGTGACCGACGGGTGCGGAGAGTCAGCCTGCGGTATGAAAGATGGAGTATGCGAAGTAACCGTCAATGCGACTAAGACTTCTGCAAGACTCCGTAAGGATTCGTAGTCTGCGCAGGAGAGCTACCAGCACTGCCCTCAGATTTCTTGACTCCCTTCTTCACAGGCGAGAATCCCTCCTGGCGACCGTTCGCAGCCTTCTTGGCAGCCGAAGAGCGCGTCCTGATCGGAGAGTCCTTGGGCTGGTTGTTGACAGCGGCAGGGACCTTGCCCTTGCCAGCCTGAGCCTTGATAGCTGCTTCGTCCTCGGTAGTCTCGGTAGTCTCGCTGGTCTCGCCGTTGACCTCGACGGCCTTTTGGATCTCGCGGCTGACGCCCTTCAGCGCATCCAGACCGGCCTTCTCAGCGGCGTGCATGTGGGTAGGCTGGGGAGCGCTGGGCTCCTTGCGGTACAGGTACGAACGGACGAAGAAGCGGACGAAGAGGTAGGTCAGAGGCAGGAGGTACGAGACGTTGAGCGAAACGGCGAAAGTCTGACCGGTGGTGTCCAGACAGGGGACCATGCGGTAGTCGACGCCTGGGAGCTTCGAACCAACGGTGGGGACACCAATGGGCTGCTGCTGACCGGAGGCCAAGCCAAGCTTCTTCAACCACGACCCGGAGGCACCAGCACCAGCACTGGCCTCAGGCGCATCCCAGAAGGGAAGGGTGTAGTTGACGAACAAATACGAGGCGGCCATGGTGGTTCCAAAGAGGAATTGGGTGATCTGCATCGAAGTCAAGGACCGCTTGACCACACCGGGGACGCGGATGCGCAGAGCGGTAAAAGTGTAGTAGGTGTACTGCAGTCACACAGTCAGTTAAAGCACACAAAGGGAAACCTCAAGGGGAAAGAAAGTACCATCATCGCATGAATGAACGAGTTGACCAGAGTAAAAATCCAGATCGGCGCCGCGACGTAGCGAATACCAGCCCACATGCACATCATAGCACCGGTATGGTGATAAGTCTGCAAAGTCGAGCTCTTCTTACCCTTAGCCAGGATAATCGCGGTGTCAAAAACCTCGTAAAACTTGGAGAGGTAGAAAATCCAGCCCAAAAAGGCAAGACCCTGGTTCCACAGACGACCATCATCAAGCGGATCCGGGATACCACCCTCAATCAACGAGAACCGCGGGCTGGGCATGGTCCATTGTTCCGTAGTAGTATTGTATAACGCAGCATTGCCATATCCACGAGGACCACCGATCTTGCACAGCGAATCCGCCCACCCAACTAGCCCGTCGGGGTTATTGAAGCCGGGGATCGAATTGCGGAAGGCCCTGACCATACCGGCGAAGGTCCAAGCGGAGTAGATGGCAAGAAAGACATTGTGTAAGATGACGAAGACCTTGAACCAGCGGGTCTGGCTGAAGGCGTATGGCTTGTATCCGCGACTCTTGTTCACGCGATTGAGCAGCACGACGGTGATGGCATAGAGGGAGGCAATGGTAACGGGGACACGGACGTCGAGGAGCTGGTCGTAGAGCTCGGGAGGGATGTTGAATGGCTGGTACCAGGTGGGTTCAGCGAGTTGTGGTGCCGGGAGAGTCGCGGGGAGTTCGTTGGGAGGAAATTTCAGCAGGGACACATGAGGAAGACCAATGCGCACGGTGGCCGGGCCCGACGGGGTGACCAGGTTGTAGTCGAACATGGTGTTTTTTTGGACTGAACTAGTCGAGAGGAATAGAGGAGAAAAGAGGGAAGGAAGAGGAAAAAGGAGGGTGGAGGAATTTTATAGCGGTGATCCGCAGCGAAAGTTGTGCTATACAGAAGGAATGAGGCCCAATTGGCTAGCCCACCGGACCTGGAGACAACAAAAGGCTGAATTGACTCAATTTTGAACTACAGAGTACTCCGTAGATTGACTGAATAATGTTGCCTTTTCCCTTCAGCCTCAGGGTTCTTTTTTTTTTTTTTTTTTTTTTTTGGTGGTGGATCCGCGCGGTGCATTTGTTGGGGATTGGCAGTCCTTCCAACCTCGGCTCCCAACGATTTAGAAGGATTTACATCTTGTGAATCCTGATACATAGTACTACATACTACATACTATGTACTTACTACATAGTGGAAGAACACTCACTGTGGTACAGAACTACTGATTGATTACACCTACTCCATAAAGATAAGATGTTATCCCTGCATTTTTTTTTTCTTTTTTCTTTTTTCTCCAGATTACTTATCCCGGATGACACGTGACCTGTTTCCCCCGATTAGGCAGGAGTAGCGACAACTACGTACCCCGAAGTACAGCTACAAACCAGTTGTACAGTGATTATTCATGATTTAAGGTTTATTCAACAGTGCGCCCCTTCTATTGATACAAGTACAACCATACAGTCACACATTATCATACAATCCTAGGCTTTGAGCTGAGTGGCAATGGGGGAGGTCCTGAAGGAGACGGCGTTTGTACCGACGGGGCCCGGATGTCTGCACGTTTTGGTGGCGGCGGAGGCGGCTTCTTCTTAGCTATGGTCTCCACCCCCGCATTTGATGTGGACGGGGGTGATGCTGATGCCCGTGGAGGTGGTGGTGCTGGTCGTTGACTAGGCTGAGACTTTTGTCCATCCACAAATGTACCAATTCGCTTCGACAGCCCGCTCATTTTCTGTTTGCCGGCATCGATCTTGTCTGCATGTTGTTCGCGGAAATTACCCATCTTCTCTTTCCCGGTGTCGATTTTGTCTGAATGTTGTTCGCGGAAGTTACCCATCTTCTCTTTCCCGGTGTCGATCTTGTCTGAATGTTGTTCGCGGAAGTTGCCCATCTTCTCTTTCCCGGTATCGATCTTGTCTGAATGTTGTTCACGGAAGTTGCCCATCTTTTCTTTGCCGGCATCGATCTTGTCCGCATGTTGTTCACGGAAGTTGCCCATCTTCTCTTTCCCGGTATCGATCTTGTCTGAATGTTGTTCACGGAAGTTGCCCATCTTTTGTTTGCCGGCATCGATCTTGTCCGCATGTTGTTCGCGGAAGTTGCTGATCGTAGATCTGAATCCCCCAGAACCCGAGGCTGGCGGTGAGTTATCTTGAGTATCCTGCGCCGGGGTACTCGTGCCTCGTCCAGGCGGGGGAGGCGGTGCATGTCGATTGTAAGACGATCCCGTTCTCATCTGAGAGAAACGGCTCTGCAGCTCGTTGACAGGGGCCCCCGCTGGTGAGGCAGTGCTCTGCCGATCCTGACTTTCGCCCCCAACTCCAAGAGCAGGAACGGAGACACCGGCATTTGCCAGTCGAGATGTCGCACTCTGATTGACATATCCCTCCGACGCTGGTCCTAGTCCCGGTTGTGGTATCGGCGAGTATGCAGGCGGAGACTGTACGGGGGTGGAATTCGTTCGTGGAGGCAGCCGGGGCGGAAGACTGGGTGGAGGTCTCGAGTTCGAGTTCCCCGAAGACGCAGAACTCCCTGTGATTGAGGAGCCCATTCGTTTCGGCGGTGGTGGAAGATGATCTGTCCTCAGTCCCGTTGTATTGGCCCGATATGGTGCCGGAGGTGCAGCCCGCCTCTCTTCTTCCGCCGCTTGTTCTTCTGCCTCGCGTGCCTCAATATCCGCATCGTATTGTTGCTGTTGATAAATCTGTTCTTGTTGTAGCGGGGCGCCTAGACCACTGCGATCCGGGGTCGTTTCGTTCGGGAGTGCGGACGGGCCGTGGTAGTTGACGTGTTTCGGAGGAGGTCCAAACGATGACGGGTCTTTGAGCGAGGATAGCGGCGTGGAGGTATGTTCGGACTTTTCGCTACTGGAGTCTTTGCCTTTTCCCATCCATCCTGCCTGCATGGAGATTAGTATTTGCCATTCGTGTAGTGATGGTGGTCTGAACTGACCACTTGGTTGATTCCTTTGAAATCGCCTCTCCAGCTTTCTTTTCCACCATCGCGGGCTTTGGGGTGCCAGCCATCTTTCATGATACCTTTGAAACCACTCATTTTAGCGATTCAGTGTGGTATAGCCGGTAGACAATGGTGTAGGTTGGATGATGTTGAACGTCGAGCGACTCCGCTCTTATCTCCAATCTCCGCAATCACGTGTTTCTGCAACCGTCTCGCTACCAGGCATTGCTAGTACTAGGGGCGCCCTCATCGACGTCAATCAGCATCGCCATGGCGCCTGTCACTCGCTATTCGGCCAGAGACCGCACTCCAGGCACGACCCAACAACGGGACAACATCCTGATCAATGGCATCGCCAAACCGGCGGGAATTCGCAAACGACTGAAGCCAGATAAGCCAGATAAACAGAAGGCAGCCCTAGAAGAGAACCCTCCAGAGGATCTGGATGCAACTACGCCAACCTCACTGCTACCGGACATGGACATGGACCTGGAATCAATAGATCAACCACCATCAGCTCTCCCAGAGCCCCAGAACCCAGATGGGCAGCTGGACCATGAGCTGACAGGACATGTTAACACTATCCTGCAAGCCCAGGCTATGAAAGAGAAGGAAGAAGATGAAGATATACTAGAAATTCTAACTCTTTTGGACAAGAAAATCTCCTCCATGAAACAAAAAGAACAGCCTAGAGCCCTCTCCTTTGGCAAAGCTCTGCATACATTCATGCAGAGTTTTTTCACCCAATCAAAGGCCAAGATACATGATCAAGGCCCTACAGCCAACC
>NW_019170455.1:903048-904216 GCF_001890805.1 Aspergillus glaucus CBS 516.65
TATGATGGCTCTATAGTCAATGTGTCTGAACAAGCTGCAAAAGAGGAATTCAAACTGCAGACTGGATTCTCTCCACTAAAACTCCACTGGTCCAGAAAGAACCAGGAACACACCATGAAAGATACATCAACAATAATCCTTGCAGTGCCAGAGAATGCTGCTTCTGAAATTCCACCCTGGATTCACTTTTTCAGCAAGAACCTCTGTATCAGACACAAATTCATAAACCCCAGAATCCAGCAATGTGCATGCTGCTGGGATTTCCACAACCCAAGAACTTGCACCTGACAGCCCAAATGCCGGCTCTGCGGCGCTAAAGACCACACTGAGGAGAATCATGACCCCCAGTCACATGGCAGCACCCACCAGTGCGCCAACTGCTTCAGTCCCACCCCAGCAGACCATGCAAGCTGTCCAGTCCAGCCCAGTCTCAAGCAAGGGGCCATCATCCAGGTCCCCAAGACACAAGTTGCAGCCATCTGATGGACAGAACTAGGTCAAAGAGCAACAGACAACACCCAGGCCAACCAAGCAATCCCCAATTCCACACCCAACAACACAGACCCAGAAAGGGCCCCCAATCCTGCA
This sequence comes from Aspergillus glaucus CBS 516.65, assembly GCF_001890805.1. NCBI lineage: Eukaryota > Fungi > Ascomycota > Eurotiomycetes > Eurotiales > Aspergillaceae > Aspergillus > Aspergillus glaucus. Next base: position 903,637 of record NW_019170455.1, read on the forward strand.
CCTACCCAATGAGATACAACAAGTCTATCCCACAACTGCGGATTCTCCAGGTCAATGTGGCCTGGAGCCCATCCCCTCATGAAGCAGCCCTCCAAATAGCCTTTGAACAAGATTACCATGCCATTCTTGTTCAAGAGCCATGGATCTCCAATATCCGCACACGCCGCCTCTCCAAGCATAGCCCAGCTTTCCAGCTTTTTACACCAACAGAAGACTGGACACACAGGCCACGCACCCTCATATATATCCGCAAACACCCACAACTCAAAGCAGAGCTCATAACACATGGCCCCCAACCCAACTGGGACTTGACAGCAGTCCAGGTAAGCTCAGGAAACCAACATGTGACCCTACTAAACCTGTATAACGCACCCCCTGGATCTATAGATGCTGGGGAGGGGCTGAGGCACCTACAAAGTCAACCTCTGCCCCCCAGATCCTGTTTGATTGCAGGGGATTTCAATCTTCACCACCACCTCTGGCAGACCAATGTCATCACCTCAACAGGGGCAGAACCATTCCTGCAGTGGGCAGACTGCCAGGGTTTGACTCTAAATCTCCAACCCAATACTCCCACACA
>NW_019170455.1:904582-906202 GCF_001890805.1 Aspergillus glaucus CBS 516.65
GAGAGCCAGGATGTTTTCAGAGCAGTCAAATGGAACAGATCACAGGGCTCCTTCCCAACACCTCCTCTCAAGGAAGATGAGACAACTCACTCCACCTCTGAGGCCAAAGCAAAGCTCTTGGTGAAGACCCTGCTCCAAAAAGCTGCCTGTACAGATGATACTCCCATGGACTGCAGTGACAATCCAGAAACCTCCACTCTCCCCTTTCCGCCTATCACAGTGGGAGAAGCACACCAGGCCATTTTCAAGGCCAACAGCAGCACACCAGGCCAGGATGAGATACCCAATGCAGTCCTAAAAAAGGCCTGGCCTGCCTTGGGCCATCATATCTCAGCCCTGTACACACATTGCGTCACAACTGGATGGCATCCTACTTCCTTCCAGCAAGCACTCCTGGTCGCCCTTCCTAAACCGGGAAAAAAGGATTACAGCAACCCTCGCTCATACAGATTGATTGCCCTCCTCTCTACCCTGGGCAAGGGCCTAGAACATCTGATAGCTCGCAGGTTGGCCTGGATAGCTATCAAACACAAAGTTCTCCATCCCCAACAATTTGGGGCTCTCCCCTGCCACTCCACCACAGACCTGGCAACAGCACTGGTTCATGATATTGAAGAAGCCTGGGCCCACAGCCTCAGTGCCTCCATGATGACTTGGGATGTCAAAGGCGCATTTGACGCAGTCCTATCCGGGAGGCTAATACAACACCTCAGGGACCAAGGATGGCCCTCCACAGTGCTACACTGGGTGGCAAGCTTCACCCAAGGCCGAACAGCAGTCATACGGCTGGATGGGCACCAGAGCTCATCTTTCACAATCCCAGCAGGCCTTCCCCAGGGCTCCCCGGTCTCACCAATCCTGTTCATGCTCTACATTGAGCCCATCTTCAAACTTGGCCCAACAATTGCCCGCAGAGGCCGTTTTGGATATGCAGATGATATCTGCCAACTAGTTGTCAGCAAGTCCCTAGAAGAAAACACCAAGAAACTGCAGAACATCACAGCAGACCTGCTGGCATAGGGCCACAGAGAAGGACTCACTTTTGATCTAGCCAAAACAGAACTCCAACACTTTTCCAAAAGCTGGAAGAGGAACAATCCCTCCTGCATAATCCAAACCCCAACAGGTGCAGAGGAGATTGAACCCCCCCCACTCAATGGTGCCACACGATGGCTAGGGATCTGGTTTGACTGGAAACTCAAGTTCAGGATACACACCCAGACGATGGCAACCAAGGCCAAAATGGCGACCAATGGCATCCAAGCCCTGGCCAACACTGTATGAGGAGTCAAAGCCCCTCTACTGAGGCAAGCAACAATAGCCTGTGTGGTCTCAGTTCTTTGCTACAGAGCTGAGGCATGGTGGCCAGGACAGAGTAGATTGAGACAAGACAGTTCAGGTGCATGGAAGCCCATCTCCAACAGAGTGGTTGCCCAGCTAGCCTGTCTGGACTGAGTACTCTGCAGTGCACTGCTGGGAACCCTCTCAGTCTATAGAACAACTCAAACAGCTGCACTCCATCAGGAATCAGCCATACCACCCATGGAACTTCTCCTGGACCAGAGATGACAAGCACTAACAGTCAGAGTCCACCAACTTGACACCAGACACCCACTATAC
>NW_019170455.1:907457-937502 GCF_001890805.1 Aspergillus glaucus CBS 516.65
CGTTCATGCTTTTTCTTTTGTTGCAAACCAATACGCGCAATTTTGCTGCTTTGACAGTCATGAAAACCCAAGCAGCCCCCCGCGCGGGAGGCTACCTGTATATAGATGATAGATGGTAGTTTAGCTAGGTGACAGGCAGTCTCGATCTGCCCGTCGTATGTCCCGCACCGGGACCAGGGTTTTTCCGCTTCCGAGGTTCCCAAGGACGCGTGGAAAGGCCCGAACCTCGACGTAAAATAGACACACACACACACACACACACTACTACTACTAGGGGCGCTTCATTCAGGAACATCTTTTCTATTGTCCATTGATGAGACTCGCATACAATATCAATGATATAGAATATTGAATTATTTGTTCTACTCTACTCCATATACCGCTATGCAGGAATCCTGCAAAGTGCCGAAACTGACAATCCCACACTAAATCCTCCAGCAACAGATAAATGTGATATCTGCAGGATCACGGCGCCGTCTCTGGCTAATGCGTCCACTACTCCATTCCAAGTATAACCCGACCTCCACTGCTCGGCGCGTACGCAACGGCACCAGCTTTACCACTCTTTACCAAAGAGGAATGTGTACTCCGGCGCGTACTCCGGCGCGTACTCCGGGCACATACTCCGGACGATAACCAGCATCAGATATGAACTTGCGCAGTCTGAGAGTCGCTAAAGTAGCTGCTATATTGAAATCGGAACAGGATAACCTGTAATACTACAGAGCTGCATCATGTGTTACATGCTCGTGTTTGTGTCCGCTATGGTGGCTGATGCTCGCTGATCAACCCCTCCGGCCTTTTAATATGGACGAATCCAGCAATCAGCATCGTCTGCGCCGTAAGATAGCGCTTGACGCTACTGCGACTCAGCCTTGTGTGATTTTTTTTTTTTTTTTTTTTTTTTCTTCTCGTTTGAGCCGCGTGCTTACTCTTCTTCCCCTCTCTCGTCTCACCTTGTTTGATTTCTTACTGAGGGGTGCACCTCGAGTTTTTCATCCTGATACTCTTTGATACTGTTGATGCCCGAGATGGCCGGATATTAATGACTGGAGCTGGCTTTATTTGATTCTGCTGCCATCTGTGATAGGCTATTCAGAGTAAGCGACACGAGTGTGCCTTGTTCGTTCGAGCGCTAAGAGTTCTTTCAGCGTACTTTTCTTTATTCACGACCAGTCTTATTGACCACGGAACCCGCATCTTATTCACAGAACCCGCATCTTATTCACAGAACCCGCATCTTATTCAAAGAAAACCATACCATATGCCATCATTTGAACGTGAGAATACCTCTCCCCAGGACAACAGCGATATTCATCCGGATTATCGACCCATACTCACGATTTGCAGCTCCCCCAGACGCAGTCGATCCTAGCGGCAATGGCTCGTCCGATTCAGGGAACGGCGAGAATGGAGCCTCTAATAATCTGTGGTCGAACACTGCATCACAAGCACCCTCACCGACCTCATCTAACGTAGCACCATCTCAAAGCACAACCAGCGGTGCTATTAGCAGTCCCAAAGCCAAATCCAATTCCAACAGCCACGGCGACGGTGGCTTGAGAACAAACACCAAAATCGCCATCGCCATCCCCGTTGCCGTTGGCGGCGCAGCTCTCATCGCAGCACTCGTATTCCTAGTCCTCTACATGCGCCGACGCAAGCAACGCAGAGCAGCAGGAGAAGCACATACACCGGTCAATTCACAAGTACACATACCAAAAGGACATGCTCACGGACAAGCAACACCGCGGATGGAAATGGCCACTGCCACAGCTCCTGTCCCAGCTGCACCGAACGATAATAACTGGACAATGCCCTCCCAAACACACAACCTGCAACCACCCTTCGACGGTCCCCTCCCACAACAACACAATTCAACCCCTGTTCTCCCAGAAACGTACCGCTCAAGTGATCCCGGTATGGGAATCGGATTAGCTCTAACACCCGAGCACCCGGTTCCCTCACCATCACCACCGTCAGCGGGTGTAGGCGCGGAGTTCCCGCGCGCAAGGTCACCGTTTAATCATCCCGATGATACGTTATCGGATATTTCGAGGGTTAGTGGACGGCGACGGGGTGTTGATGGTGACGGTGGTGGTGATGCGGATGCGGATGCGGATCGGGCGAGTGTTATTTCTTCTGTTTCGTCGATTGATGAGCATGAGCATGGACATGGACATGGACATGGTAATCGGGGATTTGATGGGCATTAATGCGTTTAGTTTTAGTTTGGTTTTGAGTAATGGATGCGTACGAGAATGAAGTTAATGTTGAATCAAACTTTTATTTTATAATTTACACCTTCACTCATGTCTATATAGTTAACTAACTAGTTAGTTACATGCTTTATTTATCTGCCTCCAAAACCAGGCGTATACGCCTTAACCCTCCCCTTCATCAACTCCCGCAACGCCATAGTAGCATACTGGCTCGTGCCGAGCTGGAACTTGAGCACCACGGCCAACTTTCCTTGTCCGGTTTCCTCGCCCTCTTCCTTGACATCGGCACCAGTCTTCTCAGACTCGGGGTTAGTGGCAGCCTCCAAATCCGTAACAACAAACTGCTCATCATCCTTCTCATACGTCTTCACTTCGAACGAGTAATCCTCGCCCATCCGGCTGAGTATTTTGCGGTAACCCCCGCTGAGACTAACGTCCTTCCATTTGCGGCGCATGTCGAAGGGGTCCAGGTTTCCGCCTTCCTCGCTGCCCATGAAGCGCTTGTAGAAATCCGTCATTGCGTTCGCGGGGTATGAGATGTCGAAGCCGGGGAGTGGGAGAACGACGTCGAAGATGGTATATTGGCCAGATGCGGCTTCGGTAGCGGAGAGGGCGCGCGCACGCGTGAACTGGTCATCTGCGGCGCGGGCGCTGTCGTGTGCTGCTGGGATGATAATGACTTCGCCGTCGGCGTCAACTTCGTTTTTGATCTCGGTCGAGGCGTTGCCTTCCTTATCGCGGTGTTCGTGCACGAGGACGAGGTCTCCCTCGACGACTTTGTCGCCGTATAACCGCCAGCGCTCACCGGCCGCAAAGTTCCAGACTAGACTCTGGTACGCGTGAACGTACATGAGTCTCAGGTTGCGGGGAATCATCTGCAACGCGCCGATGAAGTCGTTCTTCGAACGGCCCAGGTGGCGGATGAGGTTCATTTCCGCGGAGAATTTGCGGGGCAGTATTTCGAGTGCTTCGGCGCTTTTACCTGTGCTCTGGAAGTGGTGAATTGCCTGGGCGCGGGCCTTGTCGTCTGTGCTGATGTTGCCTGCGTCCTGGGATTGGTCTTGCGCTGCGGCGAGGACGTGTGGGGGGTATTGGAGGATTGCTTCGCAGGCGGCTTTGAAGTCGCCCTGGAGCATTTTCACGCCGATGGTGTCGGTGCGGGTGGAGAAAGTTCCGAAGCGTTGCAGGCCGTAGTAGTTGAAGTAGCCGCGTTCGCGGAGGTTGCGCAGGGCGGAGCCGACGAGGTCGTTGGCTTTGGAAATCGCTGTTTCGCGGTCGTTCAGGTCCACGCCGGGGATGTCAGATTCGCGGAGTGTGATCACGAACTCGTTTCCGTTGAGATCGCCTAGTTCCAGACCGTGCTCGCGGTACTCAAAGTCGCCTAGTCTCGCATTGCGGAGGGTCTTGTTCATATGGGCCAGTCGCTCCGCCTTCACTTTATGCGCGCACGCCCGCTGAACAGTCACACCCCGTCGATCTTTCGTCCCAGCAAACTGAAACGACTTGGGATTCGTCTTCAATGTTCGTGCCAAAAACGAGATCACCTCCATAGTATCCTTGTTCTCCTTGTAAATCGTAAAATGCAAATACGGACCACCAAGCTCCTGCCAGTTATTCCTGTTCGCGTCCCGTCCGCCGCGTCCATTCTGTCCACCCTGTCCATTCCGCTTATTGCGGTTCGGCGCGGCAGAGATCCACATCATACCCTCGCCGTCTGTACTGGACTCGAGCTGCGAGTTGAAAACGCGGCGGATGGTCTGGTGCACTTGGATTCGCTGGTCGCGGTCGGTCATGACAGAGGTAGCGATCTTGTCGAATGCGCTGGGACGCGCGTTCGAGGCTTGCGCGCGTTTGTGCAGGGAAACAATCTTGTCCGTAGCATCTTCGCCGAAGTAGGTGGTCAGGGTGGTGCGGTCCTCGTCGGAGAGGTTGAATTCGGGGGCGGGCTCCGGCGCAGTTTCGGTGGGTTTGGGTTCTTCAGCTTTGGGCGCGGTATTCTCGGTCGCAGGCTCAGCAGCTGGTTCGGGCTTGATATCCTTCTTCTCTTTCTTCTGCTCCGGCGTCGCGACGTTCTTCAGATGCAGAACCTGACCGGTAGTCAAGATCTCATTGACCAGGAAGTCGGTATATCTGTCAAACATCTATCAGTTCAACCTCACACACTCCATCCTAGATAACGCGTACCTCTTCTTCAAAATCCCCGAAAAGCCCTCATTCTCCGGACTAACAAACTCCGTAATCCCAACCTCGATCTCCTTCTGCAATTGAGCGTCGTCGGCGGCGGGTTTGACTGCGACGGCGACTTCTTCAGAGGAAGTGTTGTCATTGTCGGTCTTCTGGCGCTTGCGCGGCGACTCCACGATATCGGCTCTTTCCATTGTGAGTGATGTGGTTGGGTAGAAGTTGATGTTGAGAAGTTGGAGCTGGGACTGAGACAGCTGCGGAGAGTTTTCCGGCTGAATGCGGTATAGCGTGGGGTTAGGATATCTTGCCCTATTACCTGATTGGGAGTGCTACAAGGTGATACTACTGATGTAGTTAACGCATTTCAATGCCTGAAACAATGCTGTAAATGCCTATGTACTATGCAAATATATACTAACCAAACATGCGATGCCACCAATTAATCTTCCAAGACCCCCCAAACCGATGATTTATACAAACATTCGGCCCCCGGAATCCCTCCGCATTACTATGCCTCTGTCCATTCCCCCAGGCGCTAACGGGCAGCACACCTAGTCCGCCCATGGCCTTCCCCTCCGCAGCCTCTGATGCATCAATATATACAGGCTCTTTGATGTTATGAAACGGCACCCATGTTACGCGTCTCTGAGTTACGCCGGAAGACGAGAGCAAATCGCCAACTCCCTCGTCCGCTTCGACGGATAGATTGACTAGCGGATGTGTCGGGGGCAGTGTCTCGGAGAGACTGTCGATGACGGCGTCTGTGACGACGCCAGGGCCGCTGATTTCAAGGACCGTTGGCTCGTCGTACCGTGGTGGAATGATTGTCCACCGGTCCATGTGCTGTCTGCTATGTGCGAGCACTCGGACGATGGTCTTTCGGAGGATCGGGCTGAAGCGGCGCGGCGCGTACATAGTGTATTGGATGAATTCGTAGGGCCTGCTCCAGTGCCATTTGCGCATGAATTTGGGCGCAACGTATGGCTCGTCGATTTCAACGCCTAAGATGAACGAGACGTTGGGGTGGTTGTTGGTTTCTTCGGTGAAGAGCGGATTAAGCGGCGGACACTGCTTGATGGGTCGTGCAGGGAAGGCGTCCATGTCTGAGTAGAAGCCGCCATAGTACCACAGTACTAGGTAACGGAGAAGGTCTGCGCGGAGGACGTTGTATGGGTATGCTTGGTATGTGGTTGCGATTTCCGGCGCTTTTGATAGTGTATCAGCGACAAAGGCAGCAGCCCATTCATCTGTCGCAGGCTATACAGTTCAGCAACTGGATCCAATCCAGACGAGACAAAAGACTTACTGTATATTCCCAACCATTATTTTTGTTCTCCAGCATCTTCGAGTCTGACCCTCGATCCTTCACCTCCGGCATGATCTGCCAAATACGATCTTTGGCACTATAATCACCCCCATTCTCCGCGAGCGCAGCGCGCTCAACCTCTTGCAGCATAGCATCTATCCTGGCTTCATATTCGAAATCCGGATCCTTCCGGAACGACGAAGTATGCACGAACTTGGGAAATTCTTCCTCGTACTCGGGCGCGAGTTTATTCGGACTGGTGAAATTATGTGTCCTCTTCTTCGGCAACTCGGGCTCTGGAAAGTAGATAAAAACGATATAGCAAACGGCGATAAAGGCTAGCACGAGGAACCGTCTCCGAAAACGAGGTTTGTATGCGTAGAGGCGGGATTGATGTCGTTTTTCTGCCCACATGGTGGCGTGGCGACTATTTGCGGGATTTGACGGCGAGGGGAGACATAATCAAGAAGCAGGTGGATAGGAGTACTTGTAGAGGGCGTTAGAGGATAGCCAAGATTTCGCGTATTCTTGGAGGGATATATTTCAAGACACGAGGCTGAGGCTAAATGATATTCATTGGGTCTCGGCGGGATCCGTCGGTGTTGATCGGCTCATCGGCTGTGACGATGGCTATGCTTCTTGAGAGTATAATAGAGATGGAATTTGCCTGTTTCATCGGAATTCAAAGACCAGATTGATGTTTTGTATGCCCAGAGGCTGTCCGCGACACTGCATTAGTTATGTGATTCTCAAGCGATGAAAGAGAAACCGGCCATTGCCCCTTTAGGCACAAGGCCAAGAGATCGTCGGCTTGGTTGCTATTTATAGACTAGAGACATGGACTTTACCTGTTTCGGACGAGCCGTGGGGTCTCGTTGCTCTAACGGGAATAAATGTAGGGTAGTTACTTTAAGGGGAATCGAACTAGGGCCAGGCCTTAGGGCTGATTTGCTCTTTTTTGTTGACACCAAGAAATTATGGAGAAAACCTCGAACATCGTCTGGTAAAAAAGAAAAATAATAATAATAATAATAATTCCGGTACGGGGAATCGAACCCCGAGCTGCCGTGTGAAAGACGGCGATGTTTACCATTACACCATGCCGGAAAGGGTAACCTACTAACCATGGGGCCGTTGGGGCCTTTTCCAATGGACTAGCAGGGGCTGTTAGAGCGAAATGAATTTCCTTTAAGTGACCCATCTGTTTGTTTCAGGCAGCAGGCTCACGGTGAATGCCTGAAACTTGAGGCAGAGTACAAAGAAGTCAACAATGTAACTAACTAGTTAGTTAGATGGAGTATCCCCGATGGTGACAATGCCATTGAACCTCTCTCATCCTTTATTGTCTGTTTGGGATTTTGGAGAATGCCTGTGGAGAATACTAGTAACAGTTCTACAATGAAGCATCGCAGTAGCATCTCAAGGTATAAATATGACCATAATTCCAGCTTCATCTCTCATCATCAACCTCTCATCTACTCTACTATCAAACAATTTATCAACCCACCTCTAACAAAACCAAACAAGGTACTGTCCTCCACTAACAAGATGCCAATCGCACTAGCTGACATGGAAATGGACGACACTCCCACCGACGTTCGTCCAAACACCTACATCCCCTACTCCCCCGAATACACAGCCCCCATGAGCTCTCACAACAGCACCCACCAAGCCGCTGCCAACGACTCCAACCGCTACCCACGCTGGAGTGCCGCCGGAAACCGCGCCCTGGGCCGTGTCATCTCAGGCAACAATGACGACGACAGCTTCAGCGACTCAGAGCCCAACTGTGACAATAATAGCAACGGTGACGACAATGGTAATGGCGACATGGAACTCGAGGAAGAGCTTGACCTTCAGTATACGATTTTCGTTGGATTGCCGCTGGACACTCCCCGCGAACATATCTGGATGGTCCTCAATAGGGCTCGTAATACTGTTCTAGATAAACTCACCAACTGCCAGTTTGACTCTACGGCGCTCAATGTCCGGGACGACTCGTGGGTGCTTAGGTGCGACGCTAAGTTTAAGGCCGATACTATTGCCATGGCTGGTGAAGGTAATGATATGGAATATGTACTGACTTCTCTCGAGCAGTGGCTTTATACGCTCTTGGATATGCAGGTTCAGGGCGCGGATATTAGTGTCCCGTGGATGGCTGGGCCCTGGTCCATGAGCTGGTTGCTCTTTGTGTTGTGAGTGTGTGTTTGCTTCGTGGGCCTGGGCCTTCCTCTGATGCACAGGCAGTTTACATGATTTTATCCAGGTGCGTGCTTTTCTAATTTTGTCCCGATTTTTATTCCAGATTATCTGAAGGTGAGTCATGGAGGATTCGAGTGTTGGCAGACTGGTAAGCCAATACCCATGTTATATAAATCGCGTTGGCTTTTGGTTATTACAATGCACTGTTATCTTGGATATCTTCATATATCATTGTACTCGCGTAGATATCGCTCTAAATCTATGCAGTCGTAAGAATCGTAATCATAATGCAAGGCTGTTGAGGCCTGCCGTATGCCCCTGGTGTTGTATGTAGGGCATGTCATATCCAGAATCATCAAACCGTATAAAACAAGCTTCCAATCTTAGTCCTCCACCTCAATAATGTCCATATCCATATCCACCTCCGTTCTCCCCCGCAAAGTAAGCGGCGTAACCTCCCTCCCGCCCCCCTCCCAAGCCATCTTAATAGCCTTGACCGTCTCCCAAACCGCCTCCCTCGCCTCCCTCCGGTCAACGCCCGCATTTAACAGCTCTTCATACGACGTATGCATATGTCTTATATGTGCCTCGACAGCCAGGTCTGCCTTATGTTCATCGGATTTCATCCCCGTCCGCCCAACACGACCAGACCCTTTCAGGAACGCATGATCGAGGATGGTCTCTAGCGATTCTGCCGGCATTAACGGGAATTGCGACTGGAGGAGTTCTCTAGACCGTGAAGAATCCTTTGCATCGCGGAGGTGCACGGCGTTTGCACGCGAGGAGGCGGTTGCAGCGGCGGAGTTCAGGACGGATGAGTAGATATCGGCGGGGACGCGGAGACCAAGGGTTCGTTTTGCGGCGTTATTCTGTTTTCATTACTACTACTGCTCTTCTCTTCTATAATATAGAATGGGGATAAAGGAAGGAACTCACATAAACTAAATAAACCACCTTCCCCGCCTCCCTCGTCTTACTCCGACAATGCCTCGTGACGTAGACATCGCCCTTGGGCACGAACACATACCCCGACGGCAACGGTTCCCTCTCAAAACAATTCTGCTCAAACGGCTCATACGAAACCGGGAGAACGCCACGCTTGTATTTGGAGTATTTCTTCGCTTGCCGATTCTGACTCTTGGATTGGCCTGCTGGGCTGATTCCTAGTGCTTTGATGAGGTTGTTCTTGCGTGCTTGGGCAAGGATGGAGGTGGGGGATCGAGGAGTCTTGCTGATTTTGCGGGCGTTGATGTGTTTCTGTTTCCGGGGGGTTCGGGGGGAGGATCTCTTTCTTGAGGGGGCCATTTTTATAGCTTCGTATGGAGAGAATAAAGATTAGATGAAAGAAAGAGAGGAGGCGTTAGTATACCCCGGATTATGCACACCTTGGAGACGAGTGAATCATTGAGGTGAGGGGATGGATGGAATGCTGCAGGAGCTGTTGCCAACTGATGCCGGTCATGATTTGTCGAGTCTCTTGGTTATTTGTAGTTGCCCAAGGCCATTATAGAGGCGATCTCTGTTTCATTTGATTTGATATCCCTGTATTTCTTTCTAGAATGTTGCTTTGCAACGGTTTCTGGTTTGATTACGGCTTGTAAGTTTGGTATGCGCTAGTACGATGATTACAGGATTAGGCACATGTCAGGCACCGAGTCAAGGCAGTCAGGCAGCAATAGGGTTCAGCTAACTAGTTAACTACCAATTGATTAATCTCTCCCCTTTTTGTCAACTCATCACAATCTCAGATTGCCGGATCTCCTCCAGTAGGAGAAATCCTCCCTTAAACGTAGCACCATCAGGGCCACGCACGTCTTCTGACCTCACCACCTGCCCCTCAAAATTCTGAAAGAGCACAACGCGAACATGAGAGTCATCTGGTTTTCCCAGGCACAAAACGCTCCCAGATGCATCTGGTGCATTATCGCCACCAACCGTCCTCCAAAGTAGTGCGGTACTGTAGGTTGGGTATCTGTAATCCCATGTATACTGCGTTCCGTCAGCTATCGCTTTGCAGGAACGGACATTCCCGGTCGAGATATTGTTCCGATAGACAAAAATCGAATCACCATGCAGAACCTCTTCATACGGGCGCCGTCCTGCTATACGTGGCGAGCCTGCGGGACTTATCAAGTGCGGGAGGCTCTCATCCATGATTAGTGAGAGGTCGTGCTGAACCCATGGGGATACGCTAACAATTCATCACAGGGACATCTGTCATATGATGCGGTAGTATTTGAATCTCCCTTCCTCCCGCATGAATATGACGAACTCTTTCAGAATCATCCGCTTCAACTAGCCAAAGTGGGCTCCCGACCGGTCCACCTTCGACGACAGCAACGTACGTACAATGTCGTAGTGACGGATGTAAAGAACGAATAAGGTGCTCGTCGTCTTCTGTTTCTATACGGGATAGGAACTCAACCCTCGCTCTTGTAGGTGGATCCGCCGAAAATTCTCGACCTATACATCACCTAATGTCAGCCGGTCTCACAGTCAGTACATCATATGAAGGGGTATTTCTCACGTTCAACGATCCTGTAGTTTGGACGTTCGATAACACGGTCCATGTCGGTGGAGACCTGGTAAGAAACATGTCAATCAGCAGTCCTTCAGATAGCCAACTGGCTTCTACGACTCGTACGTACCACAGTTTTGGATTTGGAGATACAGCTGATACTCTCTGATCGAAAGAAAAAGAGCTCTTGCGAGCGATTGCTGCTTGGCTCCCAGGACGCTGTGTTGACGGTCCTTTGTCGCTTCGCTAGTAACACTGAGAAAAAACGATACTGAACGATTTCTCGATGCTAAGCAAGTCGTGCTGATGAGAAAAGCAGAAATTAAGCAGATACTGGGTCAATGGGGGATGAAAGGATGAAGACAGAATGCTAGATAGATGGATGATCTCGAGGGAAGTAGTAACTAACTAGTTAATAACTAAGGGCACGGGTGCCTTGCTGACTAAGACCCATCCACTGTCATTGATACTTCATCATCAGAAGAAAACAATCAGAAGTGATTAAAATGATGAGGAGTATGAGATGATAATGGTCAACAAATAAGTGAATGTTGCTTATGCCACAGAGGGTGCATAGAGCACAAAGCCCAAGAGCCTTACACTTTTTGCATCAAACGTCAACTTTTGCCTACTGAAGCATCTCAAATCTGAGAGAAAAGAGGTGCTTATTATATTATACTAACCCTTTAAATATAGTACGAAATAGACCTGGTAGAACCTAGGCTCATGAGTCAAGCACCTAACACACCTGACAAGAAACATACGATTGACCCAAACAGACGCAATCAACTATTTGCAAACCGTCGCATTTCCTGCATGTATGCAACGACGAGAATTGTCAACTACATAACTAAATTGTTTCTGTTCCCATGGCTCGACAGCATCATTCCCAAGTTCCACCTACTTTCCAGGACAACATTATTGCTTTCTTCCCAAGATGGACACAATGGTGGCATCAGGTACTGCATCAACCTTGTCTATTAATTGTGATGCCATTTGCTGGGCCGATTCTGTATCAGTGGCTCTCCCACTGCGCATTAATACCACAGGAACCAGGAAATGCATCGATTCCTTGAACCAATGCAGCATGTTTTGGGCTAGCCCTGGCTTGGCCCCAACACTGTATTGCTGTCTGGAGACACCCTGGAGTCCACGCTTGGCACATGCTTCTTGTACCACTTCGGTCAGTCGCAGGCTATATCCGACCTGTTTTGCGAAGTCGATAATGATGCCATCAAAGCTGGAAAACGAATTTAAGTCAATATCGTCCCACTGGAGATATCCGCCTGGTCCTGTTCATAGATTCAGGTTAGTCTCAGTCTCAGTCTTAGCAGAAAAGTAAGGCAGCCAGTGTGAAGCTAAAGGAAACTCTCTCCTAGACTATATGACTGTGGCACATACTCAGCAGACCAATTAGGTTGGTAACAATCGTTACAATATCTTCTTCCCGAATCGCCATCGCGAGGAGTCGAACGTGCACCAAATCGTAGCGGCCAAGGTGCTCCTCCGGGAAGGGTTTTGTCACATCGTGAGTTGAGTACTTAATACGACCGTGATCCGTAGGGAACATGGCTGCAGATAGGTCAAAGCCGTGAAACGAGCGCGGCTGGCTGGTCGGTATGTCTCCTAGTAAAGCAGCGACCTGTTCCAACCATATTCTAGAGCCAGAAAAAAAAAAAAAAGATCAGCATTGCTTAGGATAGGTTGGTGTATCAGGACTGAAAGCAGTACCCTGTCCCTGTGGCGACGTCTGCTACATTAAACAAGTCCTTCCTGTTAATCGAGGGGTGGAGAAGTTGGTCGTCGGTGATCTGGAGGAGGACACCGTGCTGTGTGTTCAGACTGAAGGAATAGCACTGTCAGAAATACCAATCTCATAATTCACCAGGCGGCCAAATGGAACGTACCGGGTCTTCTCGGCCTCGTTGCGATTGCTCATGATATAAATCTCTTCCGTTTCAGCCATCCTAGCAAACTTTTTGGAAGACGGTCAAAGTTGCATTCAGAGAAGAATTCGATAATGGGCAGTTGCAAGTATTGCACTGAGGCAGAAATACCAATCAAAGTTGAATGTCAGGAAGCGTCGGATTCGGATTGCTCACAAGTTTATATAGGTAGATCCCCAGTTGAGGAGTAGATGATCTTCAATGTTTAAACTTCTGCTTTCTCCGCTATATGTTTCCTTTTCCAGCGTTGGCATGGAGTGTATAGAGTACTCCGAGTACATGTGCATCGGATCGATTGGATGCCAAAAGTAAATGATAATTACACCCACTGATCAGCCATACAACAATGATTCAGTGAGCCCACTATTCTTAACTTCATACATGATTATTGGCTGCGGTATGTGCTTATTATGTGGACCGTTGAATCATTGCCTCCCTTAGCATGTACTAGTTCACTATTTCATGTACTCTGTACATATTAGTGCATTATTACTTGTATTTGTGAATTATTATGCCCACTCTGAGAAACGGTTTATACAGAGTATATACTTATTATACTGAAGCCGTCAGCTAATGTTATCTCCTTTCCCTTTCCTTCTTTTTATACATCCTCGTCCTAATAAACTCCTTTTTTGACAATGAAAGACCCCGAGCATCAGGAGACAGAAAAATCCGCACCACTAAGTCTCGATCGACTCGTCACATCCAATCGGGCAACTCTTCCCAGCAACAGACCTTACGTCGTGCGGTGTAGATACTGACCAGTTTTATGAGTATTCCGGCGCCGGCATTCATCATACAGGGCCTAAGCGTCCGCGAGATATATATGGCATACTCACCAGATTTGAACCCAATCAAAGAATTCTTTGCCGAACTCATACAGAAGAGGAGGATTGTTGAGCGTCGACTAGGAATGCTGCAGTGCCGTGGGAGCTGGGAGCTGGGACCTGTAACGACTACGCTGGTATCGGGGTGTGGAGGGGATGAGGGGACCATGCTTTGATCCATGGGGAATGGAAGGGTACTCGCATTTATGGGGGGTCTATTTAGCATCACCTGGGATTTTCTGGTTTCTAAACAGATAGAATAACCATCGGAAACAGGAATAAACAGTGTCAGCAGGTGGAATTCGTCAACACCCAAAATATCTCAGGCTTCAGAGAAGCTCGCGAGTGTTCTGAGCTCCGCAAACTAATGGGCAAGGCTTTATGCATAAAAGACCCAGAGGATAATATCCGTGTGCCACACCCTAGTCCTACAGCCGTGCAAGTAGGACTGCCATGAAAGTAACCACGCCTGCACCGAGCAGACTAGGTCTGGTTTGGAACGCCGCACCCTCTTCACCACCTTCATAGTCCTCTGCAGGCCTGTCCTTGACGATCTTAAGACATGTCATCTGGGAAGTGGCCTCGTCCACCAGATTGTTGTCTCCATTTCCGGAGAATACGGTCAGCACGGGTGTGATTTTGTAGACCTGCTGCGTGTATGCGGCTGCTGTACCGTTTCCCTGTTGATTGAGAAGTCAGTAATCATCCTTGGGAAGGAATAAGGGAAGATGATGTACGTAAGCAGTATTCTCTGCAATCTCCGACAAATTATCCGACTTGGACACAATAGGCCAGCAGTCTGATGAGGAGTTCTGCGAGCCGCTAATCGTCGACAAGCTCGCGAGCGAAGTAACGGTCAAGTTGCCCAACAAACTACTGCCAATCCAGCTAGCGCTGCATTCATCGAACGAACTGCTGTTCAACTCATCCTCCAACGGCGCACAACCATCACCATCCGCATCGTCGATAATGCCGCGCGCTCGTTCCGTAAGCCTGTCAATACACGCTTGATCAATTACCTCCGAGCACGTTCCGCTAGCAGCAGCGGTATTGGTAACATTCTGAGCCTCTCCGTTGTCGTCTCTCGGGCCCGCTAGCTCTGTCGGGTACTGAAATATCTTGGCGGGTGGGTCGTTGAAGAAGACAGCGCAACCGGCCAGGTCGTTCACCTCTAGGTCCGACGGGGTGCCGAGGTAGTAGATTGATTTGAATTCATGGGCGTTCTCCTCTCCCTCTCCAACGGTGAGATTGGCGGCCTTGACTAGGGACAGGCCTTCGAGCGACGATGGGACGTCTGGAATAGGAGCAGTGCCGATACCTAAGAAGGTGTCTTCAGCAACTGTGCAACGGTCTTCGGTGCCCTCGATGGGGCATGAGACTGCCTTGCAACCGACGAGGTCGGAATCCTGGGCAAAAGTAGAGGAAAGGAGCAAAGAGAGAAGGGTAAGGGTGCGGTATGCCATGATGCAGAGTTGTTCTATTGAGCTAGATTGAATGGGAAAGGAATGGAGAAGTTTTTGAGGTCAGCTTACTTTCAATACATGCCCTAATGATAGAGCCTCTTCCATTGTTTGTAGCGGGAATCCTTGGCATCGGGCAGATGCAGAGTTTAGCCTTGGCAATCGGAACCCCGGATCGGATAGAACCGCGTACCCTATGATGAATAGCCGATAGTATTGGCAGTCGACATGACCAATAACCCACTGCTAGTTAGCCTCTAGCGGTGAGTGGCTCTTTATCTGGCATTCCGAGGAACAAAGACGTCATATTCCTGTACAACTATACGAAGTACACCAGTAAGACAAAGGACAAAGGCAACCTGATTAGAGCCAGGTCGGTGATAACAGGGTCATCCTCGCTTGGGCCTGCCAGTGGTAGGTAAGCCCGATACGAATTCTGACCGCAGTACTTGTACTTCAGCCTGAGGGAATCCTAGTACTAACATATATAGTCTGCCAAAGTATCGCTGGGCACTGCATGTTTCATCCTTCAGTGGAGAAATTCAAGACTACAATCATGACACATCGATAATCTAGATGTAGGTCTCAAACCCTATTCTCTGCTATTGCCTAGATGGTAGTGAGAGATCGGGGACTCCCGAATTGATCAAACTTGGAAATTGGTATCTATCAAAACTACGTGTTAAAGCCTAGCAGAGAGAACATCTCCAGGCCCGGGCGGTACTACGGATGCTAGTCCAATGGCTGTTTCTAGTGCTGCTCAGTTTCCTGTTAGTTCTTATACGCGGGTTAGGGACTGGCGAGGTAATAACACTGCGCATTAGTCTGGTCATGTGTGTACATAGTGCAGTTTATTAGCCCCAGGCTTGTATATATGTAGGTTTCCTTTCTGGAAACCATGCATGATAGAACTATAAAAATACAGCGACAATGAAGCAGCTATTAATTGAGATGTTTTACGTCTGACAATATCTCCCATTTAATGAAGAGAATGGTGAAGGAACTGAGTTATCGGATGAAAGGCATCATTATGCGTCCGACGACAACAATCTATAATACAAGTAAAGCAACACCCAAAAGTCGCTATAAATAAAGCAAAACTACAAGTCGAAAGAAAACCAAAGGAAGAAAGGTATCTCAAATCAAATCCCCGACTCATACGGCCCATTCCTCCCCGTATACTGCACCCCAAACGAATTAACCTTCCCATACTCATCCCAAGCCTTGCAGGTCTCCTCCAGAACACCTCGGTCCAAGATCCGTTCAATCTCATTTGGTCGTTCGACAACCTGCTGCGCAAACCCTTGGGACTGGTGAAACCCGATGTGGCAATGCAGCAGCCAGACACCTGGGTTATTTGCCACAAAGCCCATTACTAGATACCCGCCTCTACCTTCCTCTGAAGGTAGCGTGGCTGTATCCCGGCGGGGTGGGTTGTTTGTATTTAGGGTTACATTCGTGGGTGAGTATGTCCCGAGGCCTTGGGCTAGAATTAGGAAGTCGTGACCTGTATTACGTTAGTTAGGGTTGCGGTTTACTGGAAAAGAGAAGGGTACGTACCATGAAGATGAATCGGGTGCGGTGCCCTGAAAAATGTCTGGACGACCAAGATCACGAATTGATCTGGTGTATTGGCTTGCACGGCTGTTTTATCGGTCATCAAACCGGTCTTGCTCTCGCCCGGTACAAATTGCTGCAGCGTTGGGTTGGACCAGGAGTTGTTGAAATAATCTCCTCCCAGTGTCCAGAGGTACATTGGGACATCCCCGACTTTGTTGTAGCTAACCTCTGAGTGAACGGTCTTGGCAGTGCTACTGATTTGTGCATCGAGACCAACCCAGGGAACCAGCTGCGAAGCTGGGAAATCCTCGCATCTTGAGTCGAGGTTGTCAAATGGGATTGACGTTGGATCGGTGTTATTATTCGCTCCCTGGTACTGCAGGATGCCCCTGATGTTATCACCTGCCGTGTTGTTGCTGCATATTGATTGTGGCACCGCGCGCATCCAGTAGTTATCAGCGAGTTGGTCCGCCGTGACTATGATATCGTAGCGCTGGCCCATATCAATAGGCACGGCGTTGGCTTCGAACGGGACGATGGGGACAAAGTCACTAGCGATGACTGTGACATTGTGCTGGTCGATGGAGAACCGGAATTGTGTGTGCACTGCGGCGTTGATCAAGCGGATTCGATATCTCTTCCCCGGAGCGAAAGTCGTCTTGTACCGCTCCCCAACCGTAGTGCCATTCTCTACCCACACATTCTTCCCGTTTAGCAGACCGCCCTGCATCTGGGCAGGCAGGAACAGCTCCAGCTGAGTTTGGTACATTTCATCGACGGTCTGATGGGACCAGTCGCTTAGGATTAGCGGACCCAAGTCTTCATCATACTCCGCTGGGGTCGGGCCATGAATGACGATTGCTCCGAACACTCCTTCCCATGCTTGCAGGGAGAAGTGCGAATGGTACCAGCTGGTACCGTATTGCGTCGCCTTCCAGACATAGGTGTAACTTTCACCGGGGGCGACGGGGCACTGCGTCAGCGACGGGACGCCATCCATCTGGTTAGTGAAAAACTGCCGTATGCCATGGAAATGTATTCCTGTGCCGTTGTCTTGCATGCGGTTTGTGACATGGACTTTGACGGTGTCGCCCCAGTTGGCTTCGATTGTTGGACCGGGGAATTGGCCATTAACCAGGAGCACGGGTCGTTCGATTCCATCTGGGGCAGCGGTTGTGTTGATGATGTCAAAATGGTACTCTCTCAAGATGCCAGTGTTTGGGGAGGAATCGTAGTAATTAGTGTTGATGTCGTACTTTTCGAATTGCGTTTGGTTGATTGGTTGCTCGGAGCTTCGGCTCCATAGAGAAGGGTCGTGTCCAATGGCACGACCTAAAACAATTGGAGCCAAGAGCCCCAGAATAAGAAACTTCATAATGATCCACCGTAGCATTGTGAGATCCATAGTACTTGATACAACTCCACTGGCATGTCGACGGGCTCTTCTTATATAGGCCTTTTCTGACGGCAGCTCCGCGACCACTTGACTACAACACTGAGCCTCAAGCTGTTTGTGACTCTGTCATCGCACCGTGCTGGGTTCATTACTGTTCTTGGTATTGCTATGTTTACCCTCTTTTCACCGACAAAACCTCGATTTACATCTCACGTGCACACTAAACACGAAGCGGCTTAGCGAACCAACAAGGAAATAAATCGGTATATCTTTCTAAGTTTAGTAACGATCCTACCCTGCAAATGCACCATCCTTGCATAAGCATTGTGCTAGATCCCATGGGAATACAGGTCGTGTGAGTCAACAAGGACAGAGTATTCGGGCCTAAAACGAGGAACAGCCCCTGTCGAAAGGGACCGGAGATGGTCATAGGTCAATGGGCGGAATTACCTTTTAGGCTGATTCGTTGTAGATCCGTATTGGCTAAGCTTTCGTATATCTTTGCTGTTTTGCTCGTATCTGCATAAACCCATGGCTGAGCTGTCAGCCCTAAACGAACCACTGGAAGTGATTGCTGACTCATCTCCGTTCTGGCTTGAATTGCAATTATTGTCGATTAGTTTTTCTTTACTTGGTAGCTATGCTGTAAGAGTATCTGCAAATTCGTAATTGATTGGTTGTTACTAATTATGGGATTTGCTGTGCATGGACATGCATATAATAATGCAATATTGTATTCAACCTTGGCCCCTTTGCCAACGCCACCTTCGCCTCCTTCGTGATCCTTTTACCAAGGCTTTTAGGGTGAAATTTCGAGGCCAGCCACGATGTCCGCTTTGTCCGCTTATCCCTGTCAAAGATGTCAAAGAACACGCATCTCATGACCTAACGACGGACCCATCGGACTCGTTAACAACACGCTAATTTAACATAGCAATCACGATGTATCGAGAGAAACCTGGCCTAATTACAGGGATGATCCGGGGGAAGACACGTGGAGATCTGACAAGCTTCTAAATTTGTTTAGTCTGTCAGATAAGGCACCAGTCCAGGAGACAGGGATACCGTCAGTAGCAATCGGGCTTCCCGAGGCGCATGATTCTCTGAATAGTGCTAGTCATTTGTTTCATGTTGAAGTGCATGAGGGTCCAGCTGCGCTATAATCAGCTTTAACATGGTTTAAATCCCTACAATGATATGTTATATTGACAGGGATCCGGGTTCTGTCATTGGTTGGATCTTTCATCATAGACTGAGAATGGTATTGCCGATGACATGCCGATTGTGATCTTCAGTACATGAGCATGCATATGCAGCCCTACTCTAGGCTATTTCATATCCAATGTTACGTAGTCTCCCCTCTGCAGTGTCACCCTATTCAGGTCATTAGAGTGCAGTATTGCGTAGCGAATCTATAACCAGTGACCGAGGCCATGGCTATGGTGCCCGCTTACCCCGATATCCTAGTCAGCAAGGAATCCAGGGTCACATGATTAAGATTGAGGCCCAACTAGCTCGTTTTCAAATTTAGCTACCTATTTCGGTATAGTTGACCCTGCCAAGTGACCGGAATAGGTATCCATTGTTATTCACTGGAGATATTGTTCATTTCGCATGATCTTCCCGAAATGAAAAGTCATCCGTTTTGTGGCGTAGGAGAGCTCATCTGCGTCTAGAATCAGCTTATACATGAGGTACGTATCATTCCAACATGGCAGCCTATAGACCATTTCGGGTAATCGGATCCGACTGTCCGGACGGAGATAGTCATTTTGCTAATGTATTTCGAAATGATGCTGGTCATGTATATGTTGGAAAGAGCATGATGTGGTATTTGGAATCTCGGACAAAGAAATACTTTTGCTCAGCCGGCGATGTTGAATCGGGCCGGGTGTAAGAATAGAGATATCAAAATTGTGTCACAAGATCGATATAGTGCCTTTTAAGCATTTCACAAACCAAGGACCCCTCTGCAACTCCCCCACGCATATAGATCTCAGATATCCAAGTCAATAAGCAATTATTCAGGGTCTCTGGTAGATCCGATCCCTACTTCGGGACCGCAGGATTCACGGGCCCGAGCTCGGAACACCGAGTCCGAGATCGGGTATAGGGCAAGTCATACAAGTAAAACCGAATACGAGGCCAAGCTGGAGGAAGACTCCCATTGTAGCAACGATGCACTTGTATATATTAAACAGCATCCGGAATTCGCAAAAGGATGGTTGTCGCGGACCGAAGAACGAATCGGTTTTTCGGCGATGGGAGGTTAGGCATACATGTTGGGCCCGAGGGCAATGGCTATAAATACGGCCTAGAGACATCGCCATGGAAGGAAACAATCAAGTGACAATTTTCTCTTTCTTTCTGTCTCATCTGCTTCATTTTCCAATGGATTATAATAACGCTATATTGCAAGACAACATCCTTCGAGAGCCATAAAGCAACTGGGTTATCCCACACAAGATTAAGGAGCCAGCCTGGCCTTTATAATCGATCCCCCAATATCTCCAATGTGCTCTGGACGGGATTAAACAGTGTCTATATACAAACTTTACTCTAAAAGTGCGCGACTGATTCCACGAATCTACTGGAACTTCGAGCCATAGAGATTGGTCGACCGTTTGGGGGAGTCCTACCACTTGCACTGTTGTACTACAGTGACTAACAGAAGGCTCATCTACAGCAGCCCTCAAAATCGGTCCTGGCAACAAACGCGTCCAATTCAAAGAGCTTCGGTAGCATTACTTGGACGATAAAGAGATGTTGGCGAGGCGCACGTCGTTGTGACTATACATGGGTGCTTCAACGGAGCCTGCGTCGCTGTCTGGGGATGGTGAACCCACTAGATGCTGTTTTTACCAGTACAATATCAGACTAATCATGTCATAATTGTACTTTCGAATTCCGACGGTCTAGCGCCGCCGTTTCATATACAGCCCTAACAGCGTGAAGACGATTGATACAGACGCTTTTCAAATGTGGCCCTCCATCTCTTGAGATGTCGCAATGATGTACCAAAGCTTACATCTGACATACTGGGCCAAGTAATGGCATGGCTTGTTGCAGCCTGTTTCCTCCGCAGAGAACTGGATCAAAAAGAAATGGTTATGTCCAAGTGGGTTATCCCTCACGAGACCTAGAAACTAGTCTCGCCTTGATAATTGGTCCGGTGATATTCGCTTGGTTTTGAATCCAACATAAAGAGGGCGGTTCAAAAACGCACCCCCGAAGTCATGACGGAGAGACCCTTCATGACATTTTGCCACTGATACAAGAACGGCCTCTGATGTACGATCGAGCTATCGCTGGTGTCCATTTTGACAGCCGAGTTGCGCGTACATTGTTGCGCGTACATTCGAACACGGCATATCCCATCAGAAATATCAAATGGTCTATGGGTCATCGTTGTGTTAGCATTCCCTAATCTTTCGAATTGCGAATTTTTACCACCAAGGCCCCTCGACAAGCACTCGAAAGCAAGAACGTACGAGGCCCTGTCCTGCACTTCGCCAAAGATCCGGGATTCCAGCTAATCGAGTCCTAGCTAACAATGCGGGCACCGGATAAGACAATGCTCCTAAATTACGGAGGGAAAGGAAAGCGCGTGGATACAAGCAGAATACATGTTGACATCCACGACAAGGTCTGTATACAAACGTCCAAGCACCTACCTGGTCAAATAACATTATGACTGACGATGTCAAAGTTTCCGGGCAATATTTACCATATTCCAGTTTTAAGGAACCTTGATGTGCGAGAATTCGCCCTCGCAAAGCGACGAACATGCGTTGGAGATGGTCATCAAATGCCTCCTCTCCCATCAGGGCTTTGCGAAAGAATAGCGATCTGAGAACGATTTTGTTGTCTGGAACATACAGTTAAACAGGAATATGTCCAGCTGAATGTAAATAACAGAAACATATATGCAAGTATGTATATACTCTATCATGCGTATCTATACACATCCAAATAGAACAAACCAAACTTTTCCAACCCACCCATGACCCTCCATAAACATACATCATCATCATCATCATCTATGCGAAGTAAAAACGGTTACATCCCCCGATTAAACTCAACCTGCCCATCCAACCCCCCCTTCCCCCAAAACTCCTCCTCCAACGACTTCGCACTAATAGCCTGCCTCTGCGGGAAAGCCCCCAACGCAAGCGGCAGCGCAAACAACGACGTCGCCAGAATAACACCCAGGTTAATCGGCATCACCATCCTAGGTCTCGCCTTCAACCACGCCGTCTTCTCAAGTCTAACCAGGACGAGCGGCGGGACAACCATGATGGGTGTTGCGTTGAGGACGCGCGAGATGGCTGTTTCGCCGACGGCCAAGGTAGCTGCTTTCTTGCTCTTGCCGATGCTTTGCACGGCTTCGCCGGTTTCTTCGCGTTTCTTCTTTTCGAGTTCCGAGAGGACGGGGTAGATGTCGATTCCTTGGCGGATTTCTTCGCCGCGCATGAGGAAGACGTTTAATGCGGAGGCGCTGGAGACGGCGGCGAAGGGGACGAGGCGGCCGAGTATGAGTCTCGTGTTTGGGTTGAGGTTCTTAAGGCGCGGGACGAGGGCGTTTAGGCCCAGGGCGACGGAGCAGGATGCGGAGACGGCCATGAGGTAGGACTGGGCTATTTGCGAGACCGAAAGAGGTGTGGACTTGTTCGCGTTGGCGGAGTTGATTGCGACGTTGAGAGATTGATTGGTGATTTGCCAGAGGAGGGTTCCGGTTGTCTTCAACCCGGGCGTGAGCATACCACCCGTAACGACCAAGTTCGACAGGACATAGCTCGACATGCGGAACGGGAGGAAAACCGGTTCGCCGGTGTCTGCACACAATTAACCACCGCTCCATCCATCTTTATCCAATCTCACAGGGGCGAGGCGTACCAGGATGGATTGTCGAGTCCACCACCTTCTTTGCGCGCCATAGTTCCGGGGTCATGTTAGGGATTTGGCTCTGTTTGTAGGAAGTGATAAGGTTCTTTGCATTTTCGAGGCCCGACGACGAGACGAACATCATCCTTATCCATTATCAGCTTTGTTCACTCAACAACGAAGTCCATTGACCGAAAAACGGCCAAGTGACTCAATCGCAAGGGTACAGAATGCTCACCTTGGATCCGCGATGTCTGCGGAATGGCGCACGCGGCCCCAGTATGTGCTCAGGTCATACTGAGACGCGGGGAGTTCGCGATTCCCAGGAACAGACGAAGTCATGGCGACAATTGCAAAAGCGTGGACTGTACAAGAAAAAACACCGCGGGGAATTTCACAAAATATGACTTTCGGAGGGCGTAAAACAACCTGTTATCGGAGGCGGTCAGCTGATAAGCCGGGTCGGCCAGTCGGGGTACTACCCGGTCATTTTGACCGCCTTCGCATAGCGACGGCAGTATTTTATTTTTCTAACTTTGTACCCCTGGTACCCTGTAGAAGAGAATAGCTGACTTGTGTAACTATTCGATAGTACTTTGCTAATGTAGCATACAATGGTATCACAGTGAGGGTTGCCTCGGACAGAAGGAAATATTAGAGTAATGACAATAGCATAAAACAATGATGCATGCAATAGTTTGTTTGGAGCATGAAATAAAAGGGGTATGTCTAAAAAAAAATCCTGATGCAGAATAAACAAAATCATAACAAATGAAAGGCCGGAATCTTTGTCAGCTGCCGTGCAGCGTCATCACATGAGAGGTTGGAACAGTATGTTCGGAGCAGGTCCATATGACATGGACTGTTTAGCGGAATCGGAAAGATTTGTGTGCGAGAGGAGAAGGAGGTGCTTGCCCAGTGACTCCTAATGAACCACGGACGCGTTGTCGTGACGGGGTCTGGGCGCAGAGCATGCAGACGTAGACCGAAGGTAGATGGGACCGTTCGAGACCGACGCATTTTGTATGAAGCCAATGATTGCATGATTCACTGTTCGGGTTAGAACGAGTCAAACAGGGAGTATAGAAGAGTACTTACCATTGAATCATGAGATGGCCACCATTTTCCATAGAATTGCAGACGCATCGGGTCCCATTGCTCGGATAGTTACTAAACCGATTGGTAATAGGAGTCGCGAGATCAGGATCCGTCATGGTCGTTGGAGACGAAGGTGCATGCCGAGAGTTAATATCCAATTCAGCACCGAATCGAGGCGGCGATGAGCGAAGATGTATCATGGAAGGAGGACGTGAAGACAAGGTCGGCCGAGACCCGTAGCTAGTCATCTGTGGCCGTGGGTTCCGACCTCGCTCACGGAGAACCTTCCGAAGGGCATGCTGGGCATCACCGGAATCTTCCTCAGGTTCGGCTTGAGCATCCGAGGCAGAGCTGCTGCTAGCACAAGTAAAATCAGAGTTCAGCACAGGAGTCTGTCGCTTGCTTGGCGTTCGTCTCCAGTCATCTGACGAGGCAGGTCTGTATGACGAATATTGGGGTCGTCGAGAACCACCTCGAGAGGAACCTTGCCATGGAGAGGCTCGCCCAGAAGGACCAGAAGCCACGGTCGAAGTGTACGACCCCTTTGAAACTGGCCGGGAACCCGAGTCACTTCGAGCAAGCATAGGCCGACCGGCGTCAGAAAAGGTAAACGAAGGCTGACGGCTGGGGACAGGATACTCTGAGAACTCAGCACCGTCATATTCGCTCTCCGTGGTCGATCCTTCAAGGTCCAGTCCGATAATGGGGTCTGTCAATCCAGTTGGGGCTTCGGGGACGGTTTGCATCTCCGCCTTTGCCCGTCCATCCTTGCCAATTTTCAATACGACAGAGGGTGAACGGGTCGGAAAAGATGAAGCCACGGAATTGGACCGGCTCAGTGTATTTCTCTGTTTGACAGGCGACAACCGACCCTTGGATGGGCTCTTCCGAATTCCGCTACTGGAAGTCATCGCACCGCTGGAACTCCCCAATGTAGGCCGGTGTGAAGACGATGACAGAGAGCTCTGAGTCAGACTCCGTGTTAATCCTGGCCTGACTCCGCGAGGTGTATAATCTTCATCGTCTTCGTCAGCTTCGTCTTCGTATGGCGGTTGCATTCGGTGCAAGCTCTGGGCCCGACGCAGTTGCTCCCGTTTGGACTCTTCCGTCTGGTGGTGGTACGGTTGTCGAGTTGGTTTGGAGAGACGCTTTTTCTCTGGCGTAGGTTGTGGTCCACCGAAACGTCGTGCAGGAGAACTGAGAAACATGGCCGGGTCTTCAGCCCGTGTCGATGGCAGACGAGGCGAGGTCGAGAAGGGGGCAGGGAAGAAAGCTGCGTCTGCTGGGCCGGCAGTGGCCGTGGTGGTAGACGGCAGGGTGAACCCGCTACCGTGAAACTCGGGCAAGTCTACCGTGCCTTCAATGGCTGGTAATTGTGGGATGATAGGATCATGCATAGCACTGGCGCTAGTCGGATAATTCAAAGTATTGCTCCCATTGGAGCCAGATAAGTCTACATTAGATGTACCTGACAAGCCCACATCACTCCCCGGTTGTTGGTGATCAAGGTGATCATCCCAGAACAACTTTGCTTGTGGTAGGAATGGCGATGTGGAAGGATCGAGTGTTCCCAGCTGAAACAGATCGGGAGATGACTGAAGATGTGCAAGCATCCGTGGAGACGAGCCCATAAAACGACTTGGGGTTTCCAAGTGATTACCAGGGGCACTATCATCCTCCAACCCGGTCACCTTCCTCCTCGACGCACTGCTCGGGGGTGGAGTCTGCATGGAGGCCGCCGACTTGGCCGACTTGGGACCATCATCACCAAAAGATCCTCCACCATTCGGTTTTATGGCACGGATACGCCTTGCCGTGTCTGTCTCCTCCACCTTGATACCACTTCTCAAATGGTCAGCACCATCGGTCTGTCGGAGAGGATTCGAGGGGGTGTTCAAGCCGAACCGCTGAGGTGTACGAAGGAACTCGGGACTGGAGGCATACGGATCGGAGGTATCCCAGGTGACTCGAGGATCGTAAAAGGAGGATTCGAGTTTGGGTGTTTGGAAGGTTGAATCGCCAAAGAGCGTAGGAGTCCTCGTGGGGGTTGTAGGTTCACCGCTGGGATGGTTGAAGCTGAAATTGAAGAAACGCCCCATCAGCCTCATCGTAAAGACAGTAAAGTGAATGGGGGGGAGGGGGGGGAAGGACGGTATAAGGCAATTGAAGGCAATGTGGCATTCAAGAGAATCTCAGTATAGAACAACGATGTCCACTACCCCCGCAAGTAATTGACAGCTGAAATCGTGAAGAAAGGAGAAGCCAGGAGTAAATAAGGACATACCTATGGGCGGGCTGATCAAAACTCATGTCAGCAGCAGCGAGAACCCAGCAACCATTCAAAGCGAGGTGCCAGGCAACCTAGTCCGAGGCCTTCCAGATACTTGGGGAAGCGAGGAATGCTCGGGAGGAAGGGTGCGAAAGGGATCGAGGAACGACGACGACGAATGAGTAAGCCAGAGATAGGAGTCGATCATTGAAGCCAAGCCGGGGAGTTATAAAGAATCAATCGATCGAAGGAGGGAATAAAGGTTGAATGGACTCGTTGGTCGTTGTCGTTGTCGTTGGACTCGTTGGGCTCGTCTTTAAAGGATAGGCTTGGACATCGTTGGTTCTGGTAGAGTTCTTTATCTCAGTTAGATTGACAGAACGATAGGTAGAGTAGGAGAATAGAAGCAAAAAGTGTAGTAAAGGAAGGAAGGGAGACAAACGTCGAGGGATGAGGCTGTCTTTCAATCGGAGCTCTGGAGCTGCCCTTACGACAGACAAAGGGAGAATAATTACAGAGTACTATTCTTCCGAGTCGTCTAGTCAAAGAGTGTCAATCAATTCGAGGGTATAAAAGAGAAGAAAGAAAGAAAGAAAAGTGTTGAAAGAAATAGCAAGCGAGAGGAATTTTTTGTGGTCGTCCTGTAAATTTCGTAACGATCCAACAGTTGGTTTTATTGCTCTCCGCAAGAAAAGAAACGATGATCCACTGGACGGAGTAGATTTATGAATTCATTATTTGGTATCGATGACAGCTTACGGTGACGAGGGACAGTGAGTACAAGTAACTATGAACTATGACTATGGAATGAACTAAACAGCTTACTCCGAAGCTATACAGTTTGAGTACTCTTACAGAGTAGAACAGAGCAGAGCAGAGATATCACGATTGTACAGAGTACTCTGTACAGTACTCCTCCTCTGTAGACTCCTACGCAAATGAAAACATACAATTACCACTTCCGGCCCATGGATCGACCATGAACCATTGCCGTCCGTATAACTCTCGCAATCACCGGCTTCATTTCGGAACCCCCTTCCCCCAGCCTCAATCACTCGCAAATCACAATTCTCCCTCCGATCCTGGTCCAAAGTCTGTAAACTCCGAGTACGAATCAACCAGCGTTTAAGAATGGTCTGACGGTCCAGCGCGGGATCTCTTCAGCTACTCAGCGTCCACCGAATGATTCAGGATTTCGCCGGAAAGAGTAGGTCGTATGTCTCCCCGGGGATGGATGGAGGGGTGACCCTCTGGGTCTTGTCCTGTGCTTCGCCGTGCCCCGTACCCTAGCCTAGCTTATTTTCTAGGCGTCATTCCGGCTAGGCTATCGTACTTTGTTCCCTGCCTGTAGAGCCCCCGGTTGTAATGGCAATAGAGGCTGAATTGAATTGGCTGCAACGGGTAACTGTTCCGAATTAGGACTTGCCCGGACAAGATAAGAGTGAGACTCGACGGTCTGGATAAAGGGTAATGAAGATGGGTCAGTTCAGTGCTAATCTTCTGCCCCATGGTGAGAAGATGTATCCAGTCCGATCAGTAGACTCGGTTGTTCCCCTGACGGTCGCTCCATGCAAGGAGACTCGGTGTCAGGGATGCAAACAAAGCGCAGGTCCGGGATAGCGGTGACAACTGGGATAGTAATCAACGCAAGTTGTCATCTTCAGCAGCAGACAAGTAGTTGGTTACGACACTCTATCTTCTAAATGACATGGAATAAGTATACAATTTTTGCTTCCGGAATCAAGCACAAACACCAGCCACACACAGCCACAGTACCACATGCTGCCACGTGCAGTTGCCCCAGGCAGCATAAGAATACGACAATAGTTAACTACGGAGTACTCTGTAGTCTGTACACCGTACTGGAATATTACTGCATAGTCCTATTCTTGGGAGTAATTTGTAACTCAATGTATCTCGAATCCACGGTGTACAGTGCAGAGTACCAAGCAATGCTTTTTTACATTCATGAAACTATTTGGCATAATATTTTCCCTCTTCCCCTTCTCGTTCATTTACTCATTGAATCATCCATCATCCATACTCAACCCGCTTACTGAACAGACAACTTATCCATCGCCTCGCTGGCACTCTTGCCCACATCCGAAGCCGTAGCCTGGGACGGCTCCTTGCCCTGCTCAGCCTGCTCTTCGGCCTTGGCAGCGCCGGGGTACTTGCTGCCCTTGTCCTTCTTGGTCTTTTGCTTCTTCTCCTTGGGAGCGTCCGCAGGGTAGGCCTTCTTTTCAATCTGTTGCGTTTCATGATTAGCGTTGGATTTGAGAGGGAGTGAGATTGAAAGGGATGTGCATACCTCTTGCCACTCGGAAGAAGAGTTGAATTCATTCTGGATAGGGTCGAGGAGGCGGCGGAGCGCGAGGTTGACGGCGGGTTTGAGCAATTGAGGAGTAAGCTATCACAAAGGTTAGCATAATCAGCCCAATCATTTCACTGGAAGTCAGAAAACATACCACATCATCAACATAGTCCTTCCTCAAACTCTCGATGTCCCCGTACACAAGCGGCTCTGCGCCCTCCCGGTCAACCTTGAACGACCGCTCACCATCAAGCAGCGAGCTAGCTGGAAGAAGCACGTTCTCCACAAAGGCAAGGAGACCGTTTTCCTCTACCACCTTCGGGGGAGCATTGGCCTTCTTGATCTTACGCGCGGAGACGTCAGGCGTGTCGAGAAGGTCAATCTTAGAGTTAGGGTCGCTGGCAGACATTTTACCACCAGCCAGGCCTGGGACCATTTTATTCATGATATCGTGAAGTGTGTCAGCATTGTATTCCACAACTGTAGGGAAAGTAAAACATGATGAGGGGCTTGTAGCTTACGAGCACGAGTTTTGTAGCCGAGTTTGGGGAGGGTCTATTCAGTTAGTATAAAATGGTTCGAGGACCAGCGGTATAAATACATACTTCCATAGCAAGTGCTAGATAGATTAGTTAGTTTCGTTGTGATCTATATGCATAGGGGTGGGGGCCGAACTTACCGAAAATCTTTCTCTGGTCAGCACCACCAAACTGAGCGTGGACATCCAATGCCTCCTCATCAAGTGCTTGCAAAAGCGGGTACATAAGTCCGCTGATAGGTGCGTTCTGGCTTTGTTTGACAACCTCGGCACCAGCCTTTTTGGCGTCTGGACAGAATCAGCTTGAATTATACAACACAGAATTAGACATAGGGCGCATACCATGTTCCGTCACAAGCGAAGCCAACCGGTAAACGTCCATTGTGTATTTCTAATCAATCAGCATGTCCATTCAATCGAAAGAGAGGGGGATGGGGGGAAAAGGGAAGAGAAGGCCTACCGCCGACATCTGGTAGGAACTACCCAAAACAAACTCCAACTTCTCAATGGGCACATTTACAGCCCGCATCAGAGCCATGATGCAGTAGCGGTAGTACTTGGCCCGATATTCAACCAGCTCAATGGGGGCCTTGAGGTTATCCAGGAAGGCGTGAACATCGGCCAGGAGGATCTTGACGTTGCATCCTGCTTGCAGGAACTGGGCGATTTTCATAATCTACTTTCGTTAGACATGTCAAATGTAGCCTGGATAGGGTAGGCATACAGGGGCGAAGTATCCGCAATGAGGCTTGCCCGTCGGGGCGGTTCCTATCATGAGTCAACACCGGATACATGAAATCGCAGCAAACATGTACAATCGCAGCATCGCAGCATCGCAGCAAATCACTAAAGAAGACTCACCCCAGTAAATCCGCAGGGTCTCGCCCTTATCCAGAACCTCATCGATGATTTCCGGATTGAGCACTTCGGCCAAATTCTCCCGGAGGAGCTCCAACTTAGCCTCCTTGGTAGCCATGGTAGATGATTGAATGTGGTTAATAATAGAAAGTCGTGTCGCTCTGTTCTTTTCAAATTGGGGATGTAATTAATTTTCTCACGCAATACTGCGATGGCAGATGACTGACTCACGGAAATTGACAAAGGGCAAAGTGGGATGTCGAAGAGGTTTTTCCGACAGATTCTTGCCTGGGGCACCAACGACCCTACTCCGTAGTTACTACTTATACAGGTCCAACATTGCTCTTCATCATTGAAGAAAACTCGATATTCACCCCTGTTCTGAGATATGGCTGAATAAATAATCAAGCATAACTTGTATACGCGTTATAATTATTATTATTATTATTTTTTTTTTTTTTTT